>NC_143578.1:226809750-227109750 GCF_048544385.1 Mastigoproctus giganteus | reverse complement strand
ACCAGCTCTATGAATTGAAAATAGTCTCATATCGAATGCATGGGACTATGGATATTTTGTCTGAAACAGATCCCCTTGAGCAGATCTGTTTCAGACAAAGTATCCATAGCCCCCTAAATGTCTCCTTACGGTTTAAATTCATCATAGTAGGTATTTTATGCTAACCCTATACACCGAATGATCACTGAATTATGACCACCTTCCAAATACCGCGTTGGGCCACCGTTCGCACGAATAACAGCCGCTATTCGCCTAGGCATTAACTCTACTAGATTCCTCCGTGTGAAGACGTTCGTAGGGATCTGCAGCCATGCTGCCTGTAGAATTCTGATCTCGAGATGCGTCATTATGCTGTTGGAAGAACTCATTCGCAGATGAATACACTGTAGCCATGGAGCGGTGCGCCTGCTGACAATTTTAGATAACCTGTGGCATTCAAATGTTGCTCTACTCGTATCAGTGAGCTCGATGTGCACCATGGAAACATTCCTCACAATTACACTGTTGCCACCAGCCTACATTGTGGACATTTGGCAAGATGGGTCCTTGGACTCTCTTGTTTTCACCATATTTTGGTTTCCTCATCAGGGTGGAACGGCACGAACCAGGATTCGTTAGACCAGGCAATGTTTATCCAGTCTGCTGTTCCTGAACCCACTGTGACTTTGCTTTTTTTTTCCCGACAGGAGTGGAATTTGATTTGGTCGTCGGTTGCGAGTCCCCTCCGTGGCAAGGGATGTGTACTCTGAAATACCTCTCCAGTTACCACTGTTGTACTGAATTGTTATTTGACTGTGTATAGCCATTCTGTTGTCCTGCACAAGTCGTGCCGGCCTCCATTGGCATCGTTTATCACGACTGATTTGGACCACAGGATCACCTTTCTGTGGACTAAATGTTTTGTTTATCGGACCAATTTTGTGACACTAAAGACAGTTGTGACACGGTTTCCGAGAGACTCATACTGGCGCTGACTACTATGCCACGTTCAAAGCCACTTAAATCTTTCGTCTCGTCTATTCTTGTACGTAAGAAAGTGATACAGTCCGGCATATCGAGTCTGTATCAGAATCCTTTCTAAAATAAACTTACGTGAAAACTATTCTTTACATCAACTGAGCCGCGAATTTATTTTGACACGCTCACGTTTTGTTTTTCGTTTAATTCTCCTGTGAAGGTTCTCCTGCAGTACATCCTGAAAATAGACTCCGTAATTTACTTTGCCATTGACCTTAAATTTACACGTTTGTAAGTTGGACTCATTTCACTTCTGTGTACTGAATAGATAGAACCTTTTGAGACTTTTTCTGGAGATAGAATACAACAGACCCACAGAAAAGTATTGGATAGCTTCATCCGGCAACGTATTTGATTAATTGTGGACAACGTGCAATTCGTCCTGTGAACACACAAACTTCTGCAAACAAATGCACATCATATGATATCAGCAACAAACTCCAGTACCGTTAAAAAAATAATTTGAATTTAGATAACCAAATAAACGTAAATTTGGGAACACAGTGTTAACCTTATTATTACAAGAGAAATTGTGCTTGACAACTAGAATTTGTAGTTGTGATATAGTTTATCATCATAATAAAGAGAAACTCGCTTTGCCTTTTCTAGAACTATCTTTATCCGATCGTGCCTCCTTCAACTAAGAGCTGTTGAAGTCCCTTTATCAAGTTGGAACAAATGAAACAAACTTATTATTTAAGTCTACTTTCTTACACCCCCACCTAAATTTTCCAAAACGTTTTGGGTAGGTTCATACAGAAAGATGGATCCAAAAAGGATGTCAACAGGGACAAACCAAAGGCATATCATGAAATGAAGACTGAACAGAAGGTGATCACAAGTAAGATAAAAAGTAAAAGTTTATATAATACTTTCATGTACATTAAGGAATAAACAGTATATGGGTATGGGTGTTTATTGGCGCATTAGCTGCTATGGCTATAGTGCATAAACAGTATAGAGTTTGTTTCAAGCTGGATGTTCAGTAGCTTTTCTTCTTTTAGAAAAAGATATAAAAATATACTAGAAATGAAGTAGGGATACATGAAATTAGCTCTTACAAAAGAAACTTGTAATTCCTTGAAAAATGCAGTCTGTTCACTTTGGATCATATCGAAATCAAAGGGCTGAGTACGTTATAGTCCTGTGCAAGACTGGTATGTCCAATTAAGAAACCTGCGGTAGGTTAACATTTTCCACACATTACTGTACTACAATAAGGAATTGAGAAAGAAATAGCCCGATTTTGTAATTGCTCATAACGTGTTTACTTCCTTGATAGGATTTTCTGTTTTTTATATTTTTTGATTATAAAAATTTACCAACTTTCACTGCATTTCAGAAAAAATAAACACTGCCATTTTTCACCACAGTTCTCTCTTAATTACTCCTAAGGTATCTTTTTTTTTTTCTATATCGTTTGATCAGGACCCCTTTGCTGGGTTGCCAGGCAAAAAATACCCTTTTCGACGAATATCTTAAATTTTCTTTTGAATTCATTCCGTTTGATTAACGTGGACGTTTTGAAGCAAACCAAATTGGTTGAAGGATATTCGAGAACCGGAAAGAGTAATACTTGTGAGTAACTTGTTCACTTAGGCGTGAACCACTGTTGATCACTTTTAATGTATTTAGACATGAAAAAACTCTCATCGAAAATCTGCTGTGCATGTTCACCCAGTTTTTTCCATTCCATCAGAAAAAGTTAGCTAATTAGAATCACTGAACGTTGAAATTCGGCTGAATGAAAAAGAAGACTCCGAATCGGTCTCTTTGAGACTTAATGCACTTTGAAATATTTTGTAACTTCTCAAATATACCAGAACATCTTAATATTGTGAATATTGTTTATCTGTGGAGATAATATCGTCTAGAGATAGCTTGGCGTATGGAAATATCATATTTATTCTCAGTCTGTTTTCGTTTCAAACTGCCTCCTTGATGTAAACATGCAAATTTATTCCAATTAGAGGGCGCATCTCAGACTGATCTTCCAGGAGACTATTAAATATCCATCGCTTGCCTCAGATAAAAATTGACTGGTTAATGAAGCTCTGTAATCGCCTGCCCATGCAGATACAATAAACAAAGTCCCATGACATCCAATTAATTCTACTGGTGGGTGAGTTGGGTCGAAACCAGATAAATATGGACTATTCATTTTCGATCGTTTGGGTTGAATTCATATTCTTATGCAAAGGAAGTATGAAACAGGATAAAAAAATGCCATTTTCCTTCGCTTAATTGCCAGAATTTTTTGGCTGGAAAATTTGGGTTCGTTTTCTTTCCATTCAGTGGAAAATTCTGTAGAGGCTTCAAGCGAGGCTGAGTTAGCTGGACTTAATCACAGTAAGGAATGAATAACGTTTCAGTACTTTTACCCGTTTGTTACATTATGTAACTGATGTATATAACGTACATAGATGTGTTTAAATTATGCTGTTTCTTATGAATTCGATCATTTTATTTTTATGTTCCTAAGAGGCTTGGTGGTTAAATTCAAGTATGACTAATACTTGAGGGCATTAAAGACAAGATTGGATTAGTGAGTTAGCTGGGAACCATGGAGCAGCTAAAAAGTGTGGCCACAGAAGTTTTCCAAAACTAAAAGGATGAATGGAAAATATTGTATGCAGAGTACTGTATGACGATACAGTACTGTGCATACAGAGTACTGTATCTTCATTTGTTGTTGTTGAAAATATTTCTTTCTTTATCTTGCAGGTTATTTGTTTGTTTTGGTATTGTCGTTCATTTTTCCTTTTTCAGTTTCAGAATATAAATAATTCTAGTTTCGCTTGCGTGGAATAGATCTGCGTATAATAAAATGATAGAGTGCAGTATTCAAAGTCCAGGTGACTGGAAGTCTAAAACATAATATTGAATGCATGGAAGGAGTGCATTTAGATATGAAGAATAAGCCAACAGTTTTTCCACTTCGTACCCTTAACGTTTCAATTCATAGCCTTACGTCTATATTAAAACCGGTCACTAAAGCGGACTTGCACAAGGTTAGAACGAAAAGATTTTTTTTTTATTTCCTTTCTTTACAGCCAGTATGGCTCAGTGACATCATTCTACAATATATGTTTGACCGTCTTCTGAGGCAGATTTTATATTTGCAGATATATTATGGCATTAGAAAATTTCCAGAATTATCGTAAACTGTATAGATCCACACATATAATTCTCCTTAGGGAACAGTTGGGAGTGCACTCACTAAGTTGATTTCTGTGCATAAGAATTTTTTTTGCTTAACAGTGAACTAGTCTGCTGTGGAACATGGTTGCTATTTTAATTATTATGGCGCCTCTGTAGCCAGGTGATCAGGGGCAGCAGTGCATAGTACACGCTTCTTGATTAGACCGGGGTTCGAGCCCGTGACCACCAAATACGGAGTATGCGGAAAGGTCAGGGAATGACCACCGCATATCCCTGGAGCAATATGGCCTTAGTTGCTAATGCTCCTAAAAAACAAATAACAAATATTTTAATTATAGTAATCCAGTTTCGACCACTTGTGCTATTAAATTGCTTTTATATCGTCAGATAGGTAATTCCTCTCTTCTTGTGTAGCAGTAGTAGCAAATTATGCAAGAAAGCAAGTTTTATATAGCATCAGCCACACACACACACACACACACACATTTCATCCATCCTTACTTTCAAAGAATATGTCTAGTTCTTCCTTGAATTTTTTCAAACCATCCACTTCCACGACAACAGATGGAAGGTTATTCCAGCAATCAACCACTCGCTGGCTGAAGGCAGACTTTAGCACATATATCATGCAACCATCATCTTCAGGCATTTTCAATCCACTGCAGGATGAAGGCCTCTCCAGCAGCTTTCCAGTTCCTTCTGTTTTGTGCTATGGCCATCCATTTACTACCCACAAACTCATGAATTTCATCTATCCATCTCCGCTGTTGTCTTCCAGGTTTTCTTCTAGCTCCTCTTGGGTACCATTCTGTTATTTTCTTAGTCTTCTGTCATCATGCTTCGAGCTATGTGCCCTGCCCAAGACCATTTTAGTTCTTTAGTTTTGATAAGAATGTCCTTTACTTGAGTTTGCTTGAGTTTCTCTTCTTATCTAACAGTCTGATTCTCAATATAATTCGTTCCATTCTTCGCTGTGTAGTTCTCAGCTTCTCTTCCATTCTTTAGGTGGGTGCCCAAGTTTCACTTCCATAAGTCATGGTGGGGAGTATACATTGGTTCATTATTTTACGTTTCAGACAAACTGGGATATTTCTCTTCAGTATGTGACTATATTTCCTGAATGCTATCCATCCAAAATTTATTCTTCTCTTGACTTCCAGCCATTTATCATTATTACAGCTAATAACTTGTCCCAGATAAGTATATGAATCTACCTTTTCAATCACTGCTCCATCAATGATTATATCCCTTTTGTGGTATACTTGTTCATCATTACTTTTGTTTTAGCCATATTCATCTTTAGTCCAAAATCCTTACTAACTGTGCATAACTGATTAAGATTTTCCTCTAATTCTTTGGGATCGTGGCTTATGACCACAATGTCATCTGCAAACCGTAAATGGTTTAGGTACTATCCGTTCACATTGACTCCTTTCTGCGACCAGTCTAATCTTCTGAAAGCTTCCTCAAGGGCAGCAGTAAACAGCTTCGGAGATATTGTGTCTCCTTGTCGAACTCCTTTCTCGATTTTAAATTTGCTACTGTCTTTGTCTAGTCTAATAAAGGAGGTAGCGTTGTCATATATTTTCTTCAAAATCGTAATATATGGGGTATCTATGCCTTGTCTTTCCAGTGCCCGAAACATTGCCTTATGCTGTATGGAGTCCAAATGCCTTTTCGTAATCCACAAATGCCAAGCATAATGGTGTTTTATATTCATTTGCTTTCTCCATTAGCTGTGATATTACGTGAAGGTGATCCATAGTTGAGAATCCTGTCCTAAAGCCAGCTTGCTCTTTCGGTTGATTCTCATCAAGTATTCTTTCTAATATGTTAGTAATGACCCTTGTGAACAACTTTTAGATGTGGGATAACAAGCTAATTGGTCTATAATTTCCAATTTATGATTTATTTCCTTTCTTATGCAGCAAAACTATGATTGCATTTTTCCACCCCTTAGGCATCAAACCTTTTCTAATGCATTTTGTGAAGAGCATGCCAGTTTTTGTGTTATGTCTCTTCCTCCCAATTTTAACAACTCCGCAGTAACTTCATCTTACCCTGGGGCTTTCTGATTCTTAATTTTCTTTAACGCATGTTCTACATCATCAGGAAGAATATCGGGTATGTCGTATGTGTTGCTACTTTGCGATCCATCTTCCCCACTGCTGGCATCATTCCCTCGCTCCTTGTATAATTCTCTATAGTAGTCTTCTGCTGTTTGAATTATGCCTTCTCTGCTGTTTATAAGTACACCATCACTATTCTTCAGTTTCAGTATCATTTGTCCTTCTGTATTACTGCTCACATGGCTGCTGATTTAAGTCAATTGTTTTCCCTTAATGCTTGTTCTACTTTTCTTGTGTTAAATCTTCTTATGTCCTCTCTGAGTATCTTTCTAATGGCTTTGCATTAGAAAGATACTCAGAAAGAAAGATACTCAGTGTTTATCTTGCTCTTCATTTTTCTCCTTCGGTTCATCATAACAAGTGTTTCCTGACTAATTTTTTCTTCTTTGGATTTCTTTTTCCCTATAGGTTTCTTGGGCTTTATCACTTTCAGAAAGTTGTAATATTCCTCGTCGATACCTTGGTCCTTAGCCGTCTGCAGAAGCTCAAACCTGTTCTTAAGTTCCAGTACATACTGCTTTTTCTCCCCTTCTGTTATCTCAAAGACCTTCGTATTCTTTACTCGAGTCAGGTTTTTCCTTTCTTTTCTTACATGTATATCAAGTGTACATCTTACCATTCTGTGATTGCTTCCAACATTTATTTTTTTCAGGACGGTAACATCATTCACGATATATCTTCTGTTAGAGGATGAAGTCGATTTAATTAGTTGTTAATCCATTTGGGTTCTTCCATGTCCGCTTTCTGTTCACCCTTTTCTTGGGGGAAAAAAAGTGTTTATTACTGACATTCCTCGAGATTTTGCAAATTCCACAAGTCTTTCACCTCTTTCACCAATTCCAAAATTTCTATAGTTCCCCTTTCTGCGCTGTTTTGTCTTTTTCAAACCTTAGCATTGAAGTCCTCCATAATAATAGTGTAGTGGGTTTTCTGCTCATCTAGAAGACCCAATTTTGGTGTACATTTCTTCAACCTCTTCATCATCATGGCTCGATGTTGGTGCATAAATAATTATAACCTTTAGCTTGAACTCTTAGAAATCTTGAGTATTAGTCCTGACACCCTTGGCGATGTACTTTTGAATTCCAAAATGCTGTTTTTTAAATCTTTATGGACCAGAAACCTAACTCCACCTTCACTCCTTTCACTGTTTCCATTGGTGTACAGCAGATTTCCACTGGTAAACTTAAGTGATTCATTTCTTCTTATTTCAGCCAAACCGATGATATTCCAGTTCACATTTTCTAGTTCCTTTCTCAGCTCTAATATCCTGTCTTCACCGATGAGCGATCTTACGTTGTAACAGGCCAAGTTCAATTTCCGTGCATGGCAGCCTGGTCGTACCCAGAGATTCTTAGCACCCCCAGCTTCTACCCTGATCCTCTCGCTGTCGTAATAGGGGGAGTGAAAGCCGCCGGGGACAGGGCCATTTGTTTCGTTGTGCTGTCATATGCTGGAGGGTTTGATTTTTTCCTCTTCACGCTGACCAGGCATCTTGAAGAGAACCACTCTACACGTTTGTTGCCATCTAAGTGACGTAACAGGGCTTACCATCGAGAAGGTGTGCATGAGTGGATTTTAGGGAGGCAGGTCAGCCGGACTTCTCCTAAATCTTCTGTAATAGAAAGATATTGGATCCATCAGTGTTTTAGACTGAGTGTCTGATAACACACAGAATACCTGGTCCCCTCTAAGCCCCTATCATGCAACCATCCTTCCTCAACTTAAATTTATGTTCCCTCATGTGTGTAGTCTCAGCAAGAGGAAGAATGCCATTCACACTCAGCATATTCAATCCATTCAAAGCCTTAAACACCTCAATCAGATCGTCCCCGCAGGTGCCTAGTCTCCAGATGCAACAATTTGCAGAACTGAAGCCTTTCTAGGTAAGAGCGCCCATTTGTTCCCTTCACCAATCTGGTTGCTTCTCTGCACCCGTTCCAGCGGTTCTACATCCTTCCTAAAGTGAGATTTCCAGACCTGTATGCAATTCTCTCGATGTCGCCATACCATGGTCTTGCACAAAGGGATAATCACCTCCTTATCCCTACTAGCAAAGTTTCTGTGTATCGTTGACAAAACCCCAAAGGCTGTCCTGGCAATACGCCTTTGCTGCTCAGAGAATTTCATATCTGACTGCATAATTACGCCCAGGTCTGTTTCAATTTCTACTACCCTGAGTGTAGTTCCACACAGTTGATAAGTTACTTTGAGATTTCTGCTACCCATAATCAATTACCTTGCATTTGTCAATGTTAAACTTCAACTGACATTTCTTAGCTCATCGACCTAATTTTTCTAAATCTGCTAATAGTGGCATACCGTCATTACTCTCGTTAACCACACTGCCAACCTTTATATCATCTGAAAAATTTAATATTAAGCTTGACGTACCTTCATCAGCATCATTAATAAATATTGAAACAACAATGGACCCAGCACTGAACCTCGGGGAACTCCACTGATAACATTAGTTGAAATTTACAAAATCACTATCTAAATTTAAAAATAAGCTAACGAACGTGCTTAAGACTATAAATCAATTTGTCAAAAACAGTTTAATATGTTAACTAATAAAAAATACTGTAAAACTTTCCAAATAACTTATCCATTCCCACGAGCTGAAAATTCTTCGACCTCACGCCAGTACTCTCGTAGCTAAAGTACCAAAAATTGTTATTACCCCAAAGTTATTTGTATAATTGAAATAATTTGGCCAGGGAATTTATTTTTAGATTACGTAAGGGTGCTACTTAAATAAATTTAAATTCTCTGCTTAGATGAAATCGCATCATTTCTTAATCTCTAAGGTATAAAAAGAGAAAAAGCATATAAGAGGAAGCCAATTCTGTGAATCTGTAGGGAGAAAAAGTAAAGAAACTCATCTTGGAAACGAAAATTGGGAATGCGAAATTTCGTACTTATTCTTATGATTTGAAAGGTATGGCTTTCTTCGTAAAGATATTAGAAAATGCGTTATTCTCCTTATAGGTTTGAAGTTTTAAGGAAAAATGATATCGCAGACTTAAACATCCTTTTTCGTATCACGGCAAAGTTAGGTATGTGTCTGTAATTGCCTAATATTCTTTGATAGGTTTGCTGGACTAAAAGTCCGAGTTTTTGGATGGGAAACCAAACCATGTAACCCCTGTGTGATATAGATTAACTGAGCTAACTTAAGTAATAACTAATTAACTTTTCATTAATAATGGAAAATAGTTAAACCTGCTGAAATTAGTCCTGAAATTTTGCAAAAAGGTCGGAACGGCGTTCTCAATTTAAGTAATGTTTCTGTATGGGAGAAAATTGGGAGAGGCTATGAAATTGCGTCTAAAATCTTCACAGGTATCAGCAGTCTGAAATCTGCATAGCTTTTATTTTGTTGGTATGTATTATTTTTGTGATTCATGGATTTCTTATTAAGAATACATATTCATTACCATTAGTAAATTGGCGATTATCCATATGGTAGAGAAAGAGATTAACCATTCTCAACATATCCTTGCTTTGATGTGCACTGAGTATTTCTTATTGGTAGCACGTATGTGCGTGCGTGTGTGTGTGTGTGTGAACGAAAAAATGGGAAGAGAATTACACGAGCGGAGAGCAGAAATCAGTAGTGATGGAGATAAAATATAGGTAATGTATCAACATAAAGAGAAAAGAGCACATGATCAGAAGATAAGAGAGGATGGAGATGACACATGAAGTTGGAAGTTTCATTATTTCTCCATCCCCTGTATCGGGAAGTAACGATTGTTGTGTAAATGGACAGAAAGACTTCTCACATTACCGAATGAACCTTTTTTAGTGACTGTTTCCGGTGGAAAGCGGATTGACGAGTAATCTGTCCTCTGAACCGCACAGGATGAAGGACCCTGGCCATTTAATTTCTCCTCGGAAGGAGGTATCTATTTACGCACCCCTTGACCATTATCCTTCGCTGTTTCTTTCCCTCAAGAAATCCGGTCTTTGACCTCACGCTCAACTCTAGTGACGTCATTCGCCCGTCAAGAACAGTGTTCCGGGAAGCCGCCAGCAAGTGACAATGCGGTGCGGTATAACGTGAAAACAAGAAAACTTGGAGCACAAGGATTTCCAATAATGAGAACATCTATGGAGGAGAGCAGATGACGGCGGCAGTCAATTAGTCAGGAATGCTCGGGATGCAATTTTTTAACCGAATGCATTTGGAATAGAAACTTAGCATTGCTGAAAGGTGTATACATGTTTTAAATATCATTTCCATAATACTCGCTGTTTTCTGTAATATTAATTTTTTTAAAAATCTAACTATATAAAATTCCTGCAAATTTTAGACCTAAACCATTCCTCCATATATTGTGTAGACTTTTTTTCTTTTGAAAATTCTGTCTGCAAATTCATAAAATTCCCTGAAATACTGTTTATGCAGAATTGGTTTATTGACGTTATCCTCTTGTAATACCTTCGACCATCATATTCAATTTAACCTGAGATCACAATAATTTGGGCATTCAAACATAATATATGAACTTGGCTCAACCTATCCGCCACAGTATAATTCATCAAATTCCACCAAATTAAAGTATTTAATCTCTTACTTGACTTTTTTATAGGTGTATGGAATATTTTATTGTCCAGGTATTTCCTGTTTTTTCTGCATATACACTACTCGACAAAATGAACAGAACACGTAGAAAACATGGTGTAACTCGTGCAGCCTGCTTTGAAACGGGAAAATTTTGTTATAGTGGTGTACCATGGAATAAGGATGAAATGAGGAGACAGCGAGAAACTTCGAACAGGTATAAGGGATAGTTATAGGGGTTGTATAAGAATTACCAAAAAGGTCGCATTACAGAAGTCGATTCAAGATGCTCGAAAATATGGTCACATGACATCAGTATGGCCTATGATTCCCCCACCCCCAAAAGCGGTGAACCATGCTCGATATAGGGGTGTCTATAATATTCTGTAGCAACAAATTTCATTCTTCCATTAGCTCACCAAGTGACCGAGGAGTTGGCTGTCGACGTGCAATGCGATGCCCAAGGGCACCCACACATGTTCGATCGGATTTAAGTTTGGTGATCGTGCTGGGCATGGCCGTCGTTGGATATCTTCAATTTCAAGGTATTCCTCCGCCGCTTGAGCTCTATGTGCAGTGGCTTTGTCATGCATGAAAAGAAAATCTGAGCCAACCCAACTCCTGAAAAGGTGCGCATAAGATTTGAGAATCTGTTCTCTGTACCTCTGCGCAGTTACGGTACTCCTATCAAAATCATGAAGAGTGTGGCCGTTGATTATTATTCTGCCTTACACGAGAATACCTCCTCCACCGTCAGCGTCTCCTTCTGTGATGTTGGAGGGATGGAACTGCATTCCTTGTTTCCAGATGAAATAACGTCTAGAATCTGCTTGTAGGCTAAAATGGGACTCGTCAGAGAACCGAACTGTACCCATTTGTCAGGGCTCCAATCACATGTTCATGGCACCAGTTTCAACGAATTCTGCGGTGGTATGGAAAGAAACCACTGGCTTATTTGCGCAGAGTCCACTTTAATTCAGCCTTCTTAACACAGTCTGGTTGGAAATGTTTTCACCTGTGGCTGCAGCAACCTCAAGAGAGAGTTAATGACAGGACATTGTAGGTTCCGTTTTGCTGTTAGAGCCAGATAGCGGTCTGTTCTGGTTGATGTAGCTCTCGGCGACCCTGACCAGCTCTTCGTGTAATGGTCCCTTCTTCGAAACTGCTTCCATAGTGCCGAGACGAACCTGCGTGACACATTAAGCTAACGTGTCACCTCCGCCTTTAACTTCTCGGCTTCAAGTCGTCCATCGACCCACCATCTCAAAGAATCATCTAAACGACGATGACTTGCCATCCTGAGTAGTACTGGAGACGTGAATATCCACTGAGCAAGCCAAAAAAAAAAAAAATCATGAACAATTTGCCTAATGTGCAGCTCTGTAAGGTGGTAGATCGATTTCTATTGGATACTCGGAATTTGCATGCCAGGATGCCTATTATATCAAATACTCGTCCCTCTTCGGTGAACAGTTTTTTGGCGGCACTGTTTACAATAAAATATTCTTGAAAAACATTTTGTTCTGCTAATTTTGTCGCACAGTATATGATTATGAAGCAGTACACGTTAACCATTGACGTTCCAGGTGCCGCCCAAGACAAATAAATACAAAAATTAACCATTGACGCTGTCCCTATTGGGAACATTTCTGGCATTTCATCTTTCGAAGTACGGCCTCGCGAGACATATAATCACCATCTTCCCCTCACCGGGTGGAAAAGGCCCGGGTTCGAATCCCCTTAATCATGCGAACAATTTTTAAGTGTATGGAATAAGGAATTTTTAGGTGTATGGAATATTTTTTTGTCCTGTTCCCTGTTTTTCTTGCATATGTGATGTATGATTATGAAGCAGTACACTTTAACTAATGACGCTGTCACTATTGGGAACATTTCTTCTTTCGAAGTACGCCCTTGCGGGATATATAAACACCGTCTTCGCCACACCGGGTGGAAAAGGTCGGGAGTTCGAATCCTGTTAATGACGCAAGGAATTTTTATTGGCCTTTTTTTCACAACGGAGTCGATCGGTCTCAGGGGAAGGTTTTTCCCTTTCGGAAACAACTCTGGTTTTTCGGCTAGCAAACAGAAAAAATTATCAAAGAACACACGCAATTTATAGACATAATACACTGAAAAGACGGGATTCGTGGGATACCTGGGCAACGCAACGCTGTCACCCCTCTCGCTAGTGGATGAACCCGCCGCCTGGCAGGTATATAGGTACACTGCATTCACGTAGACTGTAATTCGATGTCAGTATGGATAAACGTCATGAGTTAACCGACTTTTAAAGAGGGATGATAGTGGGTGCCGACGCATGCGTCACTCTATCGCGGAATGGTACAGAAATTGCACTACCCCCGTTCGACAGTATCAAGAATGTATCGGGAATACGCCATTTCCGGAATAACATCTCATTGTGGACAGTGCTGTGGGCGGAGAAAGGTGGTGGAGATGAACATGGTCGTCGACGTCTGACTCTCATTATTTCGGCCAACCAGAGAGCCAGTGGCACAAATCACTGCCGAATTCAACGAGAGAGAGGTGCCAGAAACGTCTCCATCAGGCGATCATTAGCCCAATAGGTTATGGGAGCCGCCTACCCAGCAGAGTCCCATTCCGAACGCCACGACACAGGACTGTACGCCTCAACTGGGTGAAAGAACATCGGCACTGGACCTTGGATGATTGGAGACGGGACTCCTGGTCCGATAAGTCCCGTTTCCAGTTATTTCTTGCGGACTGGAGAGGGGTTCGTGTCTGGCGGAAACCGCACGAATCTATGCACCCGTAATGTCAATAATGAACTGTTAAGGCAGGTGGACGGTCGGTAATGGTCTGGGGCATGTTCAACTGGCACACGTTGGGAACTCTGTATCTCTGAACGGTCCAGGTTATGGGCATGTGGACATGTGTTTTTGTAAAGGGCGGCTCCTAGAACGTGAGTTCATCTCCGCCTCGTATCTCTGTGAAGATCAGTATCACTACAAACGGGCCACAGTTACGTGTCCATCCTTGTAGACCATCTGCATCTCTTCATGGTCATCGTGCACCCACAGGGAAATGGACTCTTCCAGCAGGACAGTGCGCCTCCCCACAGAGCCGTGATGACTAGACCATGGTTCGAAGAGCATTCCGCAGATTTTACTGCCATGGAATGGCCTCCCCGTTCACCGGACATGAACCCTGTAGAGTGCTGTGGAAAGGTGCGTTCGAGCTTTGGATCCTCCATCCAGGAATGCGACGAAATTATGGACAGCGGTGCAGCAAGCATGGATGTAAATACCTGTGGAACGCTTTCGTGTACTAGTGGACTCAATGCCTCGCTGCGTGACTGCCCTTATCCAGGCGAAAGGTTGGCCTACCCGTTACTAGGTAAGTATTCCATGATTTTTGTCCACTCAGCGTATATATGGCGCAATTTGGGCTACGTTGCTGATGTACCTGAAACCTTACAACCGCAACAGGTAGCTTAAGCAGTGCACTAATTCGATTTTTGTATAAATATTGTTAATGTAGAATGACACATGTCAAAACACGATTCCATAGGCTATTATGTTCAATCACCACTTAGAAGCATCACAATAAAATTGGTTTCCATACTTGATAGTTGCAACTGGTATTTTACCATCATTATATTTTATTTATCTATCCCTCACAATAATTCAGAAAATGTAATGATGCTGAAGGTGGCTATAGGTCCCTCCCGACATGGTCGATCTGTTCAGTAAAGTTGCCTTTTAGTAAAGTTGCCTGTTTAGTAAAAACTAAACTGTACTTGTGAAGGTGCATTATCATCTCGTTGAAGTTAAGATGAATACATATTATCGACTAATTTTGGATGATTCTTAGCAGTGATGCTATTTTCCTCAAATTAAAGTGAACAAATGAAAATAGCTGCTGCCAGGAGGCACAACACGTGTACTTTTGATAAAGCAAGCACTGTCCTTGGATCGATTTCGCACAGCATATGTGTTCACATAATATCACTTCTCATCTATGCAAATGTAATGAAAAGTGATATTATGTGAACACTCTTTAATGTAAATTTTAACTGAACATTTTTGTTGTATTATAGTTAAGTCATTCCAGGTTTGGCCCCTCGACGTGGGCGCCTGTACGTGGTGAGGGGACATCCCAGTGACGCTGCTGGACTTCCAGACTAGCATCACTGGGATCTAACGCCCACAGCCCAGGTTCCAGGCTTACATCAATGGAATCCGGCGTGTTTGCCGTGCGCTGCGACCCGTGGAAATTCGGAAAGGGGGATCCTGGTGGTTGAGGGGCCCAGCTTCAATACACCACTTTGGCTCCTGCTTCGACAAGACGGGTGGTCCTGGAAGGCCCGGCTAGGATCAATCGGCTAGTAGGCTCGCCTGCGAGGGTCAACCGTGTCAATGCCACGCCCCTACCCTCACGGTCCGAGGGACAGGATTCAGGCTGGCGGCTGTGCGGGTATAGTGTCTGGGTAGCCCTGGCGTTCCACTCCCGAGCGCATTTATTGCATGCCGGGTAGTGGGCGTCCCTTTGGGCTCTGTGGTGGGTGGGGAGCCCGGGTACTGAACAATTTAAAAAAACTCAATGAATCCTGATAAACTTATTTCTTCAGGGTCCCCAACCCGGTCCCTATCTGAAACCATAGACACAGATACAGACAGCATTATTGCTAAAAAGAGGCAGCGAACGGAATTACCATCAGGGCCTGTCCCAAGGTTCTTAATTATACATTCTACCAATGAAACACCGATTGGTAAAATGTCGCCCTTTTTTATTCAAAAAGGGTTAGACGGGTTAGCAGGTTCACTCAAATCAGTTAAGAGGCTTCGTTCTGGAGACCTTTTAATTGAAACTAAAAATGACAGGCAATCCGAACATCTACTCCGAACAACATCAATCGGAGGAATCCCTATAACAGTGACACCACACAGAACACTCAATTCATCGAGAGGTGTCATTTCGGAGTGGGACCTTCTCGACGTAACCGAGGAGGAAATCTGCTCCGAATTAAAACCACAGGGAGTTATTGCCGTCAAAAGAATTACTGCGCGAAGGGATGGAAAACTTGTTAAAACCAGGAACGTTATCCTGACTTTTAACTCTCCTAAACCTCCTGATGAGATTAAAGCTGGACACATCAATTGTTCAGTGCGTCCATACGTTCCGAACCCTTTACGGTGTTTTAAATGCCAGAAGTATGGACACTCTCAAATGGCCTGCCGTGGAGTCCTTACATGCGCTCGATGCGGTGCAAAGGACCACGAAACAACAGCATGTTCAGCCGCAAAACCCACCTGTATTAACTGTGAAGGCGAACACCCGGCCTACTCACGAGCATGCCAGAGGTGGAAAGAAGAAAAAGAAATTCAACGGCTGAAGGCAGAGCTAAATATATCATACCAGGAGGCAAGGAAATCGGTCAAACCCCTGAATATCAACAAACCTACCTACGTCCAGAAGGTAGCAGGGAGATGTTCCGTCGGAACTCAGACGGACATGACCATTCCTCCAAAGGAGTCTTTCACTACCATCGCGCGTTATCTTTTAAGTTCTCAAAAACCTGCACAGAAGAACCAATCAGCTGCCACTCCTATATCTGTACCTCCTAATGCTCCACAAGCAACAAAGGAAATTATGAAAGAAAAGAATAAGAAAGGGGAAGTCCCCCCTAGAACCCAAGAAAACATGGATGTCGAGCAGAAGGAGGTACCCGAAGATTCAGTCTTGGAACTCTTTGCGGAGGAAGAAATGGACACGGGACAGCGTCCATTCTTCCCCAAAAAAGATAAACCCAAGACTGATCAAAGTAAGCCCTCAGCACCTCGGAAGCCGCCTGATGGACCCACCAAGCCAAAATAATGGCTAAATTCCTACAATGGAATTGTCGTGGATTCCGGCGAAATATTGATGACATCAAGGCCCTCCTGCAAAAGCACGAGCCAGTTTGCTTTTGCTTGCAGGAGACACATCTAAAGGCAAATGACGATCCTGCCATGCACAACATCACAATTTTTCGAAAGGATAGAATTGCGGATGGCTCTGTACATGGGGGAGTGGCTATCCTTGTGGGTAACCAGACCCCAGTGCAGCCCTTGCTAATTACAACTAGCATAGAAGCCGTTGCAATTCGCCTTACGGTGGGATTTTTATTAACCGTCTGCTCTATCTATTTGCCATCTGGGACTGACATCTCCCAGGAAGACCTTGATGATCTTCTAACGCAGTTGCCTCCCCCTTTCTTACTTCTCGGGGATTTTAATGGACATAACACCCTGTGGGGTAGTGCTAACATCAATGTAAGGGGACGAGTCATAGAGCATATGCTAAATGACAATGACCTTTCCCTTCTAAATACTGGAACAGATACCTTCTTCCACATGCCTACCCGTACTTTTTCTGCCATTGATCTCTCTATCTGCTCCCCTTCTCTACTCCCTTCATTCACTTGGGAAGTGGAGGAGAATCCATACGGAAGTGATCACTTCCCTGTGATAACCTCGTTACAAAGTGGGAGACCATGTCTTCCCTTCAGTTTACCACGGTGGAAGATTGATCAGGCTGACTGGACTGCCTTCCAACATCAGGCAAATTTTGATCTTAGCACAGTCAGTCAAGAGCCTATCAATGATGCAGTTAAGTACATCACAGAAAATATTGTCCAGGCAGCTGCGAATGCTGTTCCAAAAACATCTGCCCGGTTTCTACCATTTCCCAAACCTTGGTGGAATTCACAATGCACAGCAGCAAAAAAGGCTCAAAACAAAGCGTGGGGGATATTCCGCCGATATCCTACCACGACCAACCTTATTGCCTTTAAACGTGCACGAGCCAAAGCACGATATATCCGCCGTCAGAGTCAAAAGGAATCGTGGATCCGTTTTACATCATCTATTAACCAGTCTACCAAATCTAAGGTAGTCTGGGATAAAATCCGGAAAATGAAGGGAAAATATACATCCCACCCTTCTTCAATCCTAGATTATAATGGATGCGCTATTGCAGATTCAACTGCAATAGCCAATGCTCTTGGGTAAACATTCTCCAAAATCTCCGCAACATCCTCGTTTTAATTTCCAGAGTTCCTGGTCCTGAAACATGAACTGGAAAAACAAGCACTTAATTTTAAGTCCAAGGGCCTCTATCCCTACAACGGGGCGTTCACTATAGAGGAACTGAAAAGAGCCCTCACTCTTTCCAAAGCAAGTGCTGTTGACCAGATGGCATCCATTATGAAATGATTAAACATCTTTCACCAAAATCTATGGATTGTCTGCTCCTTCTGTATAACAGAATCTTTATTGAAGGGCAGTTTCCGGACTCCTGGCGAAAGGCAATCGTTCTTGCCTTTCCTAAGCCAGGAAAGGATCCAAACGTCACCACCAATTATCGTCCTATTGCTCTGACTAGCTGTCTGTGCAAAATCCTGGAGAGAATGGTTAATTCTCGTTTAATATGGTATCTCGAATCAAACGACCTACTCTCCAACATCCAGTGCGGCTTCCGAAGGAACCGGTCCGCTTTGGATCATCTTATTAGATTGGAAGCATCCATCCGGGATGCTTTCCTAAAACGCGAACACTTGGTGTCGGTGTTCTTTGACATGGAAAAAGCGTATGACACAACTTGGAGATTTGGCATCTTAAAAGATCTGCATAGCCTGGGTCTTAGGGGACGACTCCCCATTTTTATTAAAAACTTTTTAGCCAATCGATCTTTCCAAGTTCGTGTGGGATCCTCACTCTCTCGTTCCTTTAGCCAAGAGGAGGGAGTACCACAGGGATCAGTTTTAAGTGTCACGCTTTTCGCCATCAAAATAAATTCCATCACAGAACAACTTCCACCTACCGTAAACAGTGCCCTCTATGTTGATGACTTTAGCATATTTTGTCAGTCATGCAACATGAGGGTTATTGAAAGACAACTGCAAAAATCCATTGATCGCCTCAACTCCTGGGCACTTTCAAATGGCTTCAGGTTCTCGCCGGAGAAGACCGTTTGCGTACACTTTTGTCGTAAGCGTAATCTTCATCCTGAACCTGAATTAAGGCTCGGACAAAATGTTATTCCAGTAGCAGCGGACACAAAATTCTTGGGACTCGTATTTGATAAAAAGTTGACCTTTCTGGATCACATCCGTCAACTCCGCACAAAGTGCACACGCGGGCTTAATATTCTCCGCTCGCTCTCCTCTACATCTTGGGGAGCAGACCGATGCACCTTTCTTCGGCTTTACCGTGCACTTGTGCGATCCAAACTTGATTATGGGTCCCAGGTATATTCTTCAGCCAGAGACAGTGCCCTTCGATGGCTAGACCCTGTCCATCACCAGGCTCTTCGTATCACTACTGGAGCATATAGGACATCTCCTGTCCAGAGTTTATACGTCGAAGCAAACGAACCACCGTTATCGCTTCGACGTAAGCAGTTGTCTCTAAAGTACGCTTTTAAACTGAAATCCCTGCCAGACCATCCTACGTGGCTATCCGTTTTTGAGCCACGATGGGAAAATTTGTACAATACCCGCAAGACTGCTAATCGTCCTTTTGGTATTCGTCTCCAAGAGCTACTCATAGAACTTGATATCAAGGTAGACAAGGTTGCCCAAACACCGAAGCAACCCCTTCCACCCTGGCATGCTCATATTCCAATATGTGACTTGTCCCTTAAAAATTGGGGAAAGTCGGACACTCCATCATCGGTCTACCTGCAGCTTTATTCAGCACACCGAGCTGAACATTCTGACTTCGCGCCAGTTTACACAGACGGTTCGAAGTCAGAATCATATGTGGGATCTGCTGCTGTCTTTAGAGACACCACTACATCGGAGCAGTTTCCCTCTGAATGCAGCATATTTACTGCAGAGCTACACGCTATAGAGTTAGCCTTGGATCACATTAGTAAATGCCAATACCAACGGTTCATTTTATATTCTGACTCTCTTAGTGTGTTACAGGCTTTTATAACCGTGAGATATAATTCTCATCCAGTCCTGTCTAGTATTCAGCAGAAGATTCACTTCCTCCGTGGACGTGAATATGATATCCGCTTCTGCTGGATTCCTAGCCACATTGGGATTAAGGGAAATGATTTGGCTGACACCGCAGCCAAATCAGCAATTCCCAGTAATAATCGCTGCCTTGTCAGTCCCCTATACAGACTACAGGCAAATAATACACGAGAAAATACACTCCCAATGGCAAGATTTGTGGACTAGACAGACTGGGAATAAACTATATCGTATAAAGCCTGCAATTGAACCGTGCCAGTCTAGTCTGCGCAGGAATCGTAAGGAGGAAGTTGTTCTTGCCAGGACCCGCATAGGACATAGTCATTTGACACATTCGTTTTTGCTGAGGGCTGATGACCCTCCTATGTGTGAGTCCTGTGGCACAATATTAACAATCAGACACATTTTAGTTGACTGTACCAGTTTTAGAAATGCTCGTTGTACCGCTTTTAACCATCTGACTGAGCCGTATACACTCAGTCAGATTTTATCCGACAATGACCATGTGTCTGCTATTTTTAATTTCCTAAAATCAGTAAACCTTTTTACTCATATTTAAAAAATCTTATTATTTTAAGATTTACTATTGTTACCTTTTTTACTGATATTTGTCTTTTATAGTTTACACGTGTTTTTAAAACCTGACGTAGTGACTTAATTCAGTAGGTCACTGGAAGTTTTTACTTTTTATGACAAGGTTTTGGCGCATTATAGCCATAGTTGCTGATGCGCCAATAAAACTCAATCAAACAAACAAACAAAACAATCCAGGTTTGATATATACGTGTCTTATCAATGAGCACAAATTTATACAAGTAGGAATCTCCAAGTCGAATAAAACGTGTTAAGTGGAAAGACTTGGAAGATGCGAGTTACTAATGTTGTATGTACAAGACTGGTTAAACAATGCAAATTGGCCATTGTAATATGTGAAAGGAAAGTAGTGGCAACCAAGTAATAAGAGGAAAGTATACAGTTTATTATCATTTACTTAATGATTATATTCCTCAATATAGTCAATGCCCATTTGTATTATTTTTTTTTCTATACTCGTGTTCACAAGGAAATTCCATCTGTAAAGCCGTTTTGACGTAACGTATTTATTTTCTAAACCCTTGTCTTAAAGACATCCTTTCATTTTGGGTATAAGCAACAGGGGCTTATGCCAGAGAAAGTTCTGGTGGATATTCCAGTATTTTTCAATTCTGTCGGTTCAAAATTATTTGAAAGTAGTTGCTGTATTAAACTGCTTGTTAGCCTGTGTTTCAACCTGTTTTAGGTGGTGGATATTGCTGAAGAAGTGAGCAGTAGTAATGTGTTGACCGTGGTACCGCTCGGCACAGTATTGATGTACAAGGCGTCTATAAATAATTCTCCTGATTATGAAACTTTAAAATTTTATTGTTATAGGTACCCAAAAATGGTTTTCTGCAGTTATTAAATCAACACACACAATGAGTTTTTCTCAATGCGGTTGGTAGCCTTCATCCCAGCAAGCATTGTAACAGCAGTACAACATTAAAATGGTGACAGTGCAGGAGAAAGCAATGTGCGTGTTGTGGTTGTGGGATACCAACTCTCCAGTGATCGTAAAGAGATTCAGTCAAGGCCATTTTTCTTCCACTAAAACATGTGACCTCCGCAAATTACCTAGATAAGCTCGAATTGTATGCTGTACCTCAGCTGGAAGATATGCAGCCACATGTGTCCTATCAGCAAGATGAGATACAACCACACTGGAGCTTGCATATGCATGATTTCTTCAATAGGCAAAAACAAAAAAAAAAAAAAAAAAAACAATGGGTTGGCCGGAATGATCCCATTTCCATGGTCTCCTCGTTTCCAGAATATCACATCTATAGATATGTATTCTTTTGTATGGGGCTGCGTAAAGGACGAGATGTATACAAAAAATAAAATAAAAAACAAATAAATAAAAATAACAACGTTACAGAGTTAAACCGGATTGAACAGGCACTGTTCAATCGACTACCGTCTTGATATTCTACGTGCTACATGTGGATGCCCATGTGGAGGTTTACTGAATTGCGGTTGCGTCATAAGAAATTCATTGAGTCGCTTTATTAAGCGCAGCAAACCGTTTTGCAATACCTATTACAATAACATTTTAATCGAGCTTCATAATCGGGTGAAAAATATATAGACATCCTGTAGCTTAACAGTTATAGATAACGATCAGCACTACCTTCATTTACTTGGATCTTTCCTGAGTTATATAGGCCAAGAAGACCGACTTATGGTGGCGCCACTCATTGCTTTGGCATTTCAATTCAGGTTCTTAGACAAGAGTCCGTATCTCGTCTAATACGACGATGTGACTTATTAGACGAGACATGGATTACCATCACTATGGTAACGATTCCACCTCTGCACATGCGTAAGATCACAGCACTTAAGTGCTGTGATCTTACGCATGTGCGGATATCCTTCAAAACTTGTAACAGTCTTCCAATCTGTTTCAGTCCGGTTCTACTTAACGGCTCTTTACTTCCAGCTTCAGGTTTCATTTTAGTGTAGGGAAGGCAGGGTTCTGGCGCCCTACCAAGTACTGAAAATATTAAATATGGGCTTATCGCCCTGATCCCCTCCCTACTTCTATTCTACCCACCCCTCGTTCTTGTGGCGCTTTTGTGTTTCTTGACTTGCATCTTCGGCACACATCTTGAGCGCCCTGCGACTCATTCATCGTTTGTTACCTTCCGCTTACGAGACTCATCATGCACGCTGTCACGATCGGATCGCATGGCTTTTATTCATCGGGCAGCAGCTCGATGTGGTAATGCCTTCGCTTCTGAAGTTCACGTAAACCATGACGTGCACATTCGTTAGCATCACGCCCACGCTCAATCTTTACCTACCGAAACTTGTTCTAGTTTGGTGAACTTCGTTTATACGACTTACTAGCCAATATCTAACACCACTAACACGCTGCGCATCTAACAATTTTCACTAAATATGATTGGCTGTATGCAGTACTAGCACTGACATATACATCACTGTGAGTCAGTTCATTGGAAATATACTGCCATGTTACCATTGCCATACCGTCAACCCTTGTATTAATTAATTATTCTTGAAGAAATACCCTTGACTGTTACTGCACAGTTTCTTTTACTCAACTGATGTGAAGTATTCATACGTATTTTTTAACAAATATGTAGAAACAGTTGATATCAGTAATTTGTCACACTGAAGCGACAAATTAGTGATGTTGCTAGTGATCTCCACGAGAGTCACTTTCCACTTACTTGGAAATATTTGAGTTTGCTCCTGCCTGTCGGTCTCAGGACGTGGTAAAGCTTTTCTGGGTATTTTCTTAGGATGTAGTTCATGTCAGAAATAAACCGACTGTGGAGCACATTCACAGAAGTAATCTTGAATTTCTACGGTCGATATAAGGTTGAGTTAATCTCTTGACCTCCTATAAACCAAGTATTGTATCTCCAGTTCTTGGAAACTTCGTTTATCTCCAGGTCTTGGAAACTTCGTTTATCTCCAGGTCTTGGAAACTTCGTTTATCTCCAATTCATGAAAACCTGTTTTTTTTTTTTATGTGAAATTCAATTCATGGAAACCTAGGTGCCCTGGTGTTCAAAGAAAGTGCATCATCCCTTAAAATTGTAATTGTCGTCCGAATAATGTAAGTATATGGCAATATTTCTTACAGATTGCATCAAATAAGATTGACACGCGTAGGTGATGATGTAATATTGCATCAGCTGTTACTTTCAGTTAAGCACGCTCTGCAAGAATTGCAGTCATTCCTTGCTTGTATCAGGATGGCGACGTAGCAGTTGACGCCACGAAGAAAGAGTGCTACTGTTGCTTTACCTGAAGAAGGATGTTCTTCCTGTCATATTGCTTATAGAGTGTCTTGTAATCAGTCGACAGTGAGTAGATTTCTTTCCAAACTAATAAATACTGGTTCTGCTGATAAGAAAAAAGGAACGGGACGCAAACGAGTCTCTACGCCAAAACAGGAGGACCGCGTTTTGAAGCCCTTATGCCTTAAAAACAACCGTAAGGCTTCTTCGTCTGAGCTGAAAAGAGAATGGGAAGAACATACAGGAGAGGTAGCAAGTGCAGTAACAGTCAGAAGACTCCTCTTCAAAAATGGACTTGTAGCCCGTCGTCCTAAGAAGAAGCCCCTTCTCACACAAAAAATGAAAAAGGCCCAATTATTTTGGTGTAAGGAGCATGTCAAATGGACCCACCCCCGAGCAGTGGACGTCAGTTATTTTCTCGGATGAGAAGAAATTCAACCTGCATGGTTTTGATGGGAGAGAAACGATTCGCCGTAGACGTGGTGAAGAATACCATCCAGACTGTATGGTGTCTACAGTGAAATTCCCTATCAGCCAAATGATATGCGGGTGCATTTCGTATCACCTGCAGTTTATAAAAGGTTCCGTAAATGCCAATGGATACCTGGCTATATTGGAAGTCAAATTGCTGCCAACCATTAGAGACCATTTCAACTGCCAAGTAACTGCATCTTTCAGGACGCCTCTGCTCCTTGTCATCGGGCGAAAAGTGTAAGTAGGCATTTCTGTAGTTACTTTAGCTTCATTTCTGCATTAGAGGTTCGACAGTAATGTGTTTACATTTATTACAGGTGAAAAAATGGTTGAAAGAACGGTCCATTACAACTCTTAGCTGGCCAGGAAACAGCTCGGATCTGAATCCTATAGAGAACTGTTGGCATCGTGTGGAATCTGCATTTGCCAGAAAGAAACCAAAGACCCTTGGTGAAATTCAGGAAGCCATAATTCGTGTTAGGAACCACGAACTATCAGCTGATTGTCTTCAGAAATTGATCTTGTCAATGGGTCGACGGTGTGCTGCTGTCATCAGGGCCAGAGGCAGTGCAACTAAATGTTAGTTTGCACCTGGTGAACTTTTCATTTTGTTTTCCATTTAAAATGATAAACTGAAGCTAATTGAGGGCTTCTGATAACATTTCAGCTATAATTGTCGCGTTTACCAAAACTGTTGTATAAAGGTTGCAAATGCTCATTTAGAATATTTTGAGATCACCTGTCAAATATTACTTAGTTTGCCTTAACTATTGTCTTAAATATTTCTATTTGTGATGCTAGTCATTAACGTAACATGCCATCGCGAAAAAGGGTTAGAAATGTGAAATTCCTACGTGATGCACTGTCTCTGAACACCAGTGTATATATCCCCTTGTTCCAGTAAGAATATAAGGGGCTGGATCCCCAGCGCACATGTCCTCATTGGTCTCAATAAATCTGGATGCAGTTCACAAATTTCTTGTTTTATTATACGAAAAAGTTGATCATCCCTAATATGGAAAGATTTGGTT
Organism: Mastigoproctus giganteus; assembly: GCF_048544385.1. NCBI lineage: Eukaryota > Metazoa > Arthropoda > Arachnida > Uropygi > Thelyphonidae > Mastigoproctus > Mastigoproctus giganteus. The sequence goes on along the minus strand of NC_143578.1, from coordinate 227,084,515 downwards.
TTGATGCTGATAAATGTTTTATATACAAATGGATCTTAGCAATTGTCAATATTGGATGAATGCTACTGAATCACGCATTTCCTGTAGCAATCGGTTCATTGAAACAAGGATGTCCCGTAACAATTGGTATTTATTAGCACTTGATGGTTTCATTACGATAATTGGAGAACAAAATGCACAGTTCACACGGTTTGTTTATCGACAGGAAGTTTTCACTGTTCGTTAGTTTACATGATTTGGCTGTCTCAAGGCGAACGATGACGCTTATTAAATTGTGACATAGCACTTTTCCTTTGTTTTATTTTAAGAATAAAATCTTGTTGCTGTTAACAACTGACTTAATTAAATGGATTGAACAAAGCAAGATAAAGGGATGAGACAGTGGGTCCACCGACTGTCTCATCACTGATTTTGTTTTACCTTTGCTCCTTTATTGAGGAGAACAAACAGTCGAAGGCTTTCTTGAACAGAATGTAGTTCAAGGGCCATATTATTTCTTAGTTATCACTGTAAAGACTCGAAAACGGAATATAATTGAAATCCAGTTGGGCATCCTTGTTAATGATGGGTGCAGTATTATTTATTAAACAGAAAACGTTTATTAAGAACACACAACCTTTACAAAACAAATGATGCTATTGCAGAAATTGGCTTCTGTACTTACCGACTAGGCGTATGCTGAAGGCGGCTTTGTCGTTTTGCTCCAAAACTACTGATTCATCCTGAAATAAAACGGGAAACATGTAATCCTAGAAAAATAAAGATAGGGGGGATGTTTTCCTTACTAATAACTATACCTGTAACTTCAAAGATACTAAGAAGATTTAAGCTTAGAAAAATGGTTAAAAATATTAGAATTAGTAGAATAAAAGAGTGTGAATCCTGCTGTACTCGATTTAGCCCTTTAATTTCATAAACTCTGTTAATTTAACATTTTTAGACCTTTTCTACAGCAAATTGTGCCCTGACTTGTTATTATAGAAATCTTTATTGCATTAATAATAATACAAATGGATACATTGCAATGTTACCCTTCATGGCCAGAAGGCCAGGGGTTAACAGTAATAGTACAATCTGTAAGAAAAAGAAATTAATAAATTAAACATAAGAAAATACATATGTGGACGAATAAAAGTAAATACAGCTCAACACTCAAAGTGTAATACAATTATATACATCACAATGTACAAAGAATATATAGGTGAAAAACTGAAAGGTTAGTAAGCCATCTTCATGTCATATTGCTGGCTTGCGGCATTAAGGCGCGCTTCGAGGGGAAGGATCAGGGGCAGGGAATTATTATTATTATTAAAATCAGTTTATTTCCCAAGAAACCTTGGGTCACCCCGGGACGGCTCTGTGCCAGAAGGGTGTGAATACAGACTAAGGTGCGAGGAACACAATGTACAATAAAGAAGAGTACATGCGTGCTCGACCCGAGACTTTTACAGGATTAAATATACAATAATATACAAAATATACAGTAATATACAAAATATATGATTGCATGAAGACAAAAAGTCTGTCATATACAAATAGGCAAGTTTAAAAAAAAAAAACAAACACAGTCGGTCATATCCAGGAGCAGGTGAGTATCATAGATTCATTATCTGGTAGCAGTTCTTGAGGATTTCCTTCCTGTAGGGCTTGTCTTCACAGAACCTATCAGGGTGGATCCTAAATTTATTGAAGATCTGAAGACAATTGGCTGGAAACATGTTTCTCAGGCAATCAATGCTTGACAACGTAAGACGCAGAGGGAGACAGGAGTCGGGGTGTTCCCCTCTTGCCCTCCTCGGGCCAGAGATTAATGTGGATACCGATGGAGCATCAATTCGCCTCGTTATAAGCCGTGCAAGCGTGAGGACATTTTTTGTCATGATGATATGTCTCCAGGGAGTAGTGCCCAGATTTGCCTGTAGGATCGATCTGGAGATAGTTAGGGGGTGGTCTACCACCCTGTTCATCCATCTAAGCAACCAGTACTCTAAACTGAGATACTTCTGAAGGTATGAGGCAGGGGCAGATGACCAAATTTCTGAAGCATAGAGAGGAATCGGCGTAATACACCTCAGGATGTGCCGAACAAGCAGTGCTGGCTGATGAACACCAACGAGCTCTTGACGCACTGCCCAAAGAGCCGCGTACGTCTTCTGCCTCATCCTGACAAAGTGAGGCTGAAATGTGAGCCCAACATCCCAAGGTGAGGCCATGGTCAGTAAGGTGTATTTAGTGTCAGACGGCACCAGGGGTTTCCCCCATCTCCGTGTTGCTTTCATTGTGGGTGTACCAGTTCACTGGGAAATGCCAGAGATTTAAAAGAGTGTGGGCTTTGTATCTGTGTGATGTCGTGTACCGTTGTTCATCTGGTCGTTTAGCTGCTGGACCCCTTCTGAGGCCCAACGTTGCCCCACTTTCGCCCCGTGGAGGCAGACCAGGAACCCAGTAGTTTTAGTTTCACTCTGGCAGGTCCTGCCACCTAATTTCCTGAGATTTCAGAGGCTAGGACCTAAAAAAAAAAAAAAAAAAAACGCGCGCGCTCTTTTATATGCACGTACGTACAGACAGATACATATATCCATCATCGTCGGTTTGATGATCGTTAGGTGAGGGGGATAATGCTTGCATAATAAAAGCCGAAAGAATGGGCGAACGGGAATTTTGACATAATTAAGTTTTTGTGTGTGGGACATTCGCTAGCATAAAGATAGAGTGGGTGGAAGACTGAAGGCTGGGGGGGGGGTTAAGGCAGAAATATGGGGATGATAGAGTAGGCAACCCCAGAAGTCAGTGAGCCATGCCCATGCCTCACCAGGAGAAAGTAGGGGGCGCCGGGGGGGGGGGGGACCGTCCCACCACCGGCGCAGGGAAGGGGGTGGAAAGGCACCAGGCAAGGGAGCCCGGTGAGCTGAAGAACAGATGTTCTTTGGTTATAATGGTAGTGGGTTGTGGGCTGCGGCCATTTGGTTTCTCCTCGTCCTCCTCCTCCTCGTGAACAGTGCCTGTGCGTAATCCGAGAAGGCTTGATACTCCTCTTTCGTGTCTAGGAGGTGATGTTCTTGTCCCTGTGGTAAGTAGTGGATTCTGGTGAGTAAAACACCACGTAGGTCTTCATAGAGCCTGCAGTCATACATTAGGTGCTGCCAGCTCTCCAGCCCCCCGCAAGTGCAAGTTGGATCAACCTGAATCCCAAGTAGAGACAGTTTGGCATTAATCGCTCCGTGTCCAGTTAAGAGGTACGTTGCTTGTAGACCTGGGGAGAACCAGTTGGGTGAGGTTGGGTAGTTTTGTTCAATATTGGGTAGAAATTTCTTTGTGATCTCTCCCTTTTGAGAGTTGCACCACCTTTCCTGCCATGCCTGCTGCAAGTGAGTTTGTATCCTCTTCTTTTCCACATTTCTGTTGCTGGTTAGGTCAATAGTGAACCCCAGAAAAGTCTGTGGGGTGCCTTTGTCTAGGTAGTATAGTAGGCCGCGTTGTATGATTTCTAAGTCCAGCGGGAGAGTGCCTGCGAGCACTTGCAGGGCGTGGGTGCTCACCGTGCGGCAAGCGCGAGTGATGGTTAGGAGGATGGATCTGTGAATTTGGTCCGTGATACGTCTGTTTACTGCTGTTGTAGTTTTTTGAAACCATGCGCCGGATGCGTAGGTGACGATCGGAGTGAAGATAGCTTTGTAGAACAGTTTGAGGACTCGCTTTTTCAAGCCCCATTCTTTACGCGTGACCCTGGCAACCATGGCTGCGTAGCGTCTTATTTTTTTACGGAGATATTTCAGATGGTCCTGAAATGACAGGTTTTGGTCCAGTATCACGCCTAGGTATTTCAGTTGGTTGGAGAATTTGATTGTTTCCTGTCCAATTTTTATTTGCGGAGGCCGCCTAAGATCAAGGCGTCCCTTTAGTAGGATGGAGTTTGTTTTTGTGGGGGATATTTTGAGTTGATTTCGGTTTGCCCATTCTTGGAGAGTGGTCAGGGCCCGATTTGCGAGGACCTCTAACGCGGCTCTTGAGTTTGCCTGTATCGTCAGAATGAGGTCGTCCGCGAATGCCTGAGATTGTACTTCATTGAGATCGATGTTAAGAAAGGTGTCCAAGACAATATTCCACAGTAGTGGGCCAAGGACCGAACCTTGAGGGCAGCCCCGATGGACATGCCTGGAGAGTGTGCCATAGGGGGCGGTGACTTTGATGGTTCTGTTGCTTAGGTAACTTTTGATGGTGTTATAGAGGTTTTCCGGCATGTTGGCTTCGCGCAGCCTCGCCAGGATGCTTGGCCACCAAAGTGAGTCGAACGCCCCAGCGAAGTCCACGGCTATCACTAGGAAGTACTTTGTATTACATCTGTTTACTTTGGTCAGGAGGTGAGTTAAGGCGTCCACGGCGGAGGTTCCCCGTCTGAAGCCGAATTGGTTTGCTGAGGCCAGGCCTGCCTCATCATAGTAATGTAGGATCCGTGTGTAAAGTAGTCGTTCAAATAACTTACTGATAACTGTCAAAAGTGCAATGGGCCGGTAGGAGTCCGGAAGGTGTGGTGGCTTTGTTGGATTCTTTAGGATGAGTTTAACGTTTGCCATCTTCCAGGAATTCGGGAAGGTACCTTCTCTGAGACAGAGGTTATATAGGTTTAGTAGTAAGTTCGGAGCGTACTCTACCGTTTTTTTGATAATTTCGGGTTCCAGAAGGTCCGGTCCAGGGCATCTATTTCCCTTTATTTGGTCTGATGCATTGCTGATCTCTTCCATGGTGAAAGGGTGCTCTTTTGTTGCCGTTTGATGAGTCTCGTTGGCCTGGCAAACTTGGCTCTGTTCTGTTGTCATTGTTGGTATCTCTGGATGGAAGGCAGCGTCAAGGATATTGTTGATGGTGTGTTCCCAAGTGATAGTCAAGTATCCTTCAGGTGTTTTAGTGGCTTCAACTACTTCCCCTCTGGGAAGTTTGTTGGTGACGAGCTTGTATACAAGTCCCCAAGGGTCCTTGTTTCCAGTGGTGGAGACCAGGCGCTCCCAGGATTGGTTTTTGCTTTCTCTAATTTGTGCTGTATAGGCGTTTCTCGCCTCTTTGTAGCTCTGTCGTAGGGTTTCAATTTCCGCCATCGGCCAGGAGCGCCTGGCTCGCTGGAAGGCCTTTCTTCTTTCCTGTGCCTCCTTCCTGAGTCGCTGGAGGTTTTGATTCCACCAGGGCACTTTCCCTGGTGTAGGATTTTTCTTCCTGATGGCTGTGTCGCTGGCTTGTTTTATGATTTCAGTAGTTTTAATTTGGAGGATTCTTGGGTCCTCGATACGTTGGAGTTCTCTCTGTCGTTGTTGTATGCTATTCCGTAGGGTGGTCTGGAAGAGTTCCCAGTCTGCCTTTGCTATGGCATATCTATGGGCGGTTTGTCTGTTCACAGGTACTGTGGCCAGTGATTTGTTTAGACTGAACGTAATGGCGCGATGATCAGACGTTGTCCAGGCCTCACGGACGGTCCAATTGGAAATGTTGTTGGCAGCATTCCTCGTTGCCATGGTGACGTCTATAGTGGCCTCCCATAATGTGTTGCAGAAAGTAGGCAGATTGTTGGGTAAGTTTAGTACAGTTAATGTTGAGGTTGCCAGGAACTCTTCCAACTTGGTCCCGTTTCTGGTACCCTGTCTATCTGGGGTATGGCTATGCCACATTGGCGACCGGCAGTTAACGTCTGCTCCCACGATGATTTTTGCATTTGGGAGCATATCACTAGCCAGACTTAGGTACCTTACTGCGAAGTCGATGTCCTCACCCGGAAGGCAGTAAAGGGCTATGACATAAAACGCGCCCAAGGCTGTGGTGAGCTGGGCACATGCGGCCCAAGATGTGCACAGCTGAGTGATTTTGGTCACCGTTATATCTGGGTTTCTTACCAAGATCGCTGCCCATGGGGTGTCATCCCCGGTTTGGACTACTTTGTATGTTATGGGATAGCCCCTGACAGCCTTCATATGTACATATGGTTCTTGTAATATTACTACATCAATGTTTTCTTCTTCCGCCTTCTTGCGGATTTGGTCGGCGACCGCCTTGGCTCTATGTGCATTTATCTGCATGAATTTAACCTCTGTGATGTTATATTTTTTAGGATGTGTTCCCATAGTTGAGTCTTGATTGGAATAAACTCTTTGCTTTCAGGTATGTAGGATATTGACCATCTCTGATTGAATGTGCGCTATCTAACTTTAAACTCTTGCAGTTTGCACAGGTTGGGTCGGTGTTTTTGTTTGGGCAGTCACGGAAGGCATGACCTTTTGCCGAACAATGCCCGCACGTGGGAATTGTCTGGGTGCATGTGTGGGTTGTATGCCCAAATTTGCAGCACCTGTAGCATTTGGGCACAGTCACATGCTCCCGAAAGCGGTGACTGCCCCAGTTAACATATATTCTGTTCTGGGTGCTTAAAGCCCTCCAAGCCATGGGCGCGAGCTCAACAACCCAGTTTTGGCGGCTTCCGTCCCTTAACTTGGTTATGTACTTTGGCGTCACTAGGTCTTCCTTATTCCTGTCCGGAAATATGGCCTGTAGATTTCTTTGGAATAGCTCCTCTGATAGTTGATCTGGGGTAAGGTTTTTTGGCCAGGTCGTATATTACGATTGAAGGGCCTCGGTTTTTGGGCGCAGCAGCGGTTAGTCCTAGTTCAGGTATTTTCGGATTTTCTATTATTCTTTGTGCTTCCTCTCTTGTTTCCGTTTCTATCAGTAGTCCGACGTTCCTTGTTTTCCTTACGGCCTTTATTCTTGTTGTCTTAAATTCTTCGTTTAGGTTAGTCATTATTTGGGATTTGAGTTGTTCACTGGACTGGTTGTCGTGGAGTTTTGTTGGTCGTAGGACCACTAAGTGTGGTTGTTTAGGTAGGATCTTTCTTTCGGTTTCGGGTGCTTTGCCGGCCACTATCGAGTCACTTGCTGGTGTCCTCAGCGCTTGTGCATACGATGGAGCGCGCTGTAGCATTTGTTTGTCTCCATCCATGTTTCGTGCTTCCAATATTGCCTCTGCCTTCTGTAGTTGGTCGAATGTGTTCATTAAGATGGCTTCGAGTTTATTCCATTGGTGTACGATTTCTGCTCGTAGTACGGATGTTATTCTGCTGCAGTTTTCCTTCATCAGATTTTCTAAGGCCGTTCGCAGCAGTAGTGTTTGCTCTGGAACGGTTCCTTTTGGTAGTGTTGGATCGAGTTTAGCATTTTCTGAAGGCTTGGGTTGGTCATCTGTCCCTCTTGGGTGTTCATGCTGATCCTTTATTTGGCTGGTATTCCGGGTTTTCCGGTCAGATTTTGGTACTGTTCCATTTTTGTTTTTTCTTTTGGCAATTGGTCTATGATCCTCGGCCTCTTCCTGTTTCTCTTCAGTTTGGCTGAGGGTACCAATCTCAATGACTTCCATGTCGTTTTCATGCATTTTATTTGTTTTCCGAATAATCGGAATTGTCTGGTTTATCGACCATGGTCAGTATGAGAGGTCATGTTTTGCACCAGCTCCCCACTAACAAGGATTTGAATATCATTTTTGACTCTCTTCTTGGTTATCGTCAGTTGCGCTGATTTGGAAGGGCTCACATGCAGCCCAATTTTGGCAAGATAACTTTCCAAGCTCAATATCTGCCTAGAAGCTTGTTGGTTGATATCATGAATCTGATGATTATGATCTGAGCTCACGTAGAACTTCAGATCGTCGGAATGAGAGACAAAGTTCGGATTCTGAGCAAAGAAAGCTCCAAAACTGCTGCAAAACAGGATAGCTGACAGTACACTTCCTTGCGGGATGCCTCTTGAGACGTCAATAGTTACTTGAAAGTCATTGTGGTTGATAGACAGATGTCTAGGAAGTAAAATAGGCTTCAAAATTTGAAGTAAGGTATCTTCCAGGCCGAAGTAGTGTTTCAGAATGGTAAAAAGAGCTGGAAGGTGTATTCTGTCATAAGCCGATTTTATGTCGAGGAATATGATATCATTCTGTGATTTGTTGTTAAGGGTGCACTGAATTCTGAAGAGGGTATCAAGAAGATTAGTAGTTGTCGATCCCCTCTGTAGAACGGTATGCAGGTACTCGGGCCTGTGTGCAAAGCAATGCTATGAAATTGTTGGATGAATTACTTTTTCAAAATTTTGAGTAAAGAACAACTGATGGAGATTGGTCGCAGGTCTTTAGGAGATTTGGGTTTCTTGATCTTTGGAATGGGCTTAACATGGTAAGGAACATGGTTCCAAATTGAAGGAACTATTCCAGATTGCAGGATTTGTCTGAAAAGTTGAAGGAGAAGGTCGACTATATATGTGCTGCAAATTTTGATAATAAAGAGTGGGAAACCATCCGGACCTACAGTGGCTTTGTTGGGTAGTTTATTGATGACATCAATTAGGGTCTCTCTAGTTATTTCTATTTCAGACAAGTGTGCCCTAGGCAACCAGTCCTCCTGCGAGAGGGAGGAATCAGAGTCAGGAAAATCTGCCTGCAGTAAGCTGAACTGTGCCCATTCCTGGACAAGCTTTTGGTCAATGGCTAGATGATGATGATGCGAAAGGATCCTTCTACCACTCTTCAACCTATTGAGAACAGCTTCGTTAAGGACCCGCCTTTTCTTTTTCAAGAAGCAAGCTCTTTCTTTCTTAAAGATGGAACGGTCTGAGGGAAGTTGAGTTTTCTGCCATTTCCGGTAGGCCTTCTGCTTCTTGATGAAAGCCATCTTAGTTTCCTTATTAAAACCCCGATTCGACCTGTTACCAATGCTAGTGATTCTGGTTGCACCACTTAGTGTAATTAACTTCAGTTGTTCGGACAGGAGCATAACGGCATCCTCCAACGGCTCAGAATAGAGACGCCCCTAGTCAAACCCAATCAAGCATTGGAGAATGATCTCTGGATTCAGATATTTGGTAGAGAAGGCTATCTTAGGCAATTCAGCGGAGCACTCGTCAGGGAACCCAAGGGAATTGCTCTGTAAGGATAGTTTACATGCAATTGGCGAGTGATCAGATTGGAATCGAAAGTTGCCAGGTAGGAGTTTGATATCTTGCAAGTTGTGGAAGATTAGATCCAGCGCTTGACATGCTCTAGTTGGTTGCGTCGCTAACCGTGTAAGGTTAAAGGCCTGAAGAATGGCCTCAAGGGCATTCCCATGCCTGGGCAGTGGCAAGTTAAAATCACCTGCTACAACAGTTAGAATTTTAGGCACTAAGTTGGTTGCTCACCACGTGAGCAGCTCAGCTCTAGAGTCTTCATTGTGGTCTGGAGGAAGGTAAACCAGGCAGCATTGGATTTGAAGAAGAGGACTCCTCAGCGTCAGGGAGATTGCCTCAAAGTTGTTTGACTGGCTCACTCGAGTCCGTATTGGTTGGAATCGATCGTTGAACAGGATTTCAACACCTCCGCCTCGCCCGTTAATCCTGGGATTCCCAATGTGTTTGTAAGGGGTGTTAAAATCGGTAAGATCAAGCTGTCTATCCGCAGTTAACCATGTTTCTGAAAGGCAGATGACATCAAACTCATTAAGCAATACGAGAGTCTGGAGACAATGAAGCTTGTTTTTCAGGCTGCGTGCATTCTGTATAAACCAAAGAATCTCTCCTTCGTGTGAACCTGGTAGCAAGTCATCCTTTTGTAGTTATGGCTGTTTATCTCGCCTGGTTCCGCTGTAAGCGATTGATCTGCTCCTCTCTTGGAACGGCTTTATAAGAGTGCCTAACGGCCAGCAGCTAGACTCCAAGACGATATGCTTTGCATTCGCAGGGCAGGAGATGATAAAGGAAGAATACGTCGGGTGTCTAGTTTTGATAGCTTTTGCGTCTAAGTTGATCCCATGTTCTTGGGCAAAGAGTGCCCTGATACTTTCCACTTTTGTTGCTGGTCCCAGCCTGGAAACAAAAATTTTCTCTCGGGTCTGGACAGCTGAAATATTATATATCTCCAAGTCTCCTCGACAGAGGGACCGAGGTAGTTTCAGTAGGAACCGACATATTAGGCTCCTCGGATGGAATTCTGTTACCTTGTGTTTTCACAGTCAGAACACTTTGAGCGCAAGCCATTTGTGGGTTATGCCTGGGAAATTGCGCATGATAGTTAAATTGATCAGAGACAGAAGGATCCGCTTGAGTGTAGATCCGCTCCTCCATGTTTTGGCGTGGGGTTTCTCTCATCTCTATCCTGTTGTAACAGTGATGAGCCTGGCTCAGAACCTGGCCACCAGGCTTCTCCTGACGTCTTTTACAAGGTTGATGCAGATTAGATTCACCAGGAATCATACACTTGTCCTGGATAAAAGGGCTGTCAGCCTCGAAGGTCGGATCGCGCTGATGGAGAGCGGTGTGAGGGGGATGAGTACCCAAAGAGTTCAACATCACGGCCGGGGCTACGATCTGTTGAGTTGTTCTGTCTGCAAAAAGAGGCGAAATGTGCAGATTTTTGAGATCTCTTGTTTCTCGCTGGACGCACCCAGTTTGAGTTGGAGGTCTTGGAAGTGCATCATCTGCTTCCTGTAAATGCTCCTGAATTTCCAGATGGTCCATCACCGACGTCTGACTAGAGGGAAAACAGCATTCACTTATAAATATTTTGAGATCCCTGTGTTGTTCATTCAGTACGAGCACTTGGTCGAGAATTTCCGTGTTTTGGGCTCTGAGTTTTCTATTTTCGTCATTGAGGCAGGCAAGAGAGTCGATTATTGGGGACAGAAACTCCCCGAAAGTGATCTTAAATCTTTCAGGGAGGGCATTCGGTATGGACGTGTTGTGCCTTAGAGCGCTTTTAATTGACAAACTATCAAAGGGGCTATTAACCTGCAAGTCCTTTGCGGAGGCGGCAGGAGCGGTATCAAACTCCCTATCCGAAGAAGCAATGTCTTTCCCAAAGCATAAGCTTGAATCTCCAGGTGTTCTCAACGCAGAGGACGCAATACTACCTTCAATCGAACTGCGCACATCAAGAAGGCCAGAGGGGTTGGATGGGGTTTCTTCTGCAAGAGTGATAGTGGATATCTCTTCCTTCGAGACGTCCGCGTTTTTTGGGTTACTTGCGCAAAGGTGGCAGGTCCATTTTCTTCTCCGTTGTTTGTTCAACCTTTTAACTTTAGGTGGCTGGCAATCACGACAGAAGATTCTACGACATGTCACACAAAGTAATGCCGGGGCCTCGGGTGTGAACCCACATTCGGCACAGAACTTTTGCTGAACGCTCGTTCTATACTTCATTGTATACAGCTGAATTATAAGCGACGGATCTGAGTTGAAAAAAAGGGGGGGGGGATGGCACATCGAGAAAGGCAGTAATCGGGTAGGTGAAAAGGCAGGGAGCAACAAAGTCTTGCTGCAATTGGGCAGCTTACTAGTTTGAAGTGTAGGCTAAATTCCGGAGATGCACAAATTAAGTAGGTTTTGAAGGAGCAGCTGGGCTATCTGAGACCTGTTGATGTGTGGGTCCAGCAAAAGCGGTCATCTTATCGAATACTTGATTGCCAGACAGAAGTAGACAAAAATAGTCAGAGTTAGTTTGCTAAGTTCCTTCTAACTCGCTGTCAACATGCAATCTCTTAAGCTAAACAGATGCATAAGTAGGTCAGAGTTATAAAAGTCGCACCTTACAAGCGGTCAACTGCTGGAAAACTCCCACCGCAGAGGAACTGCTTGAACTTGCGATATAGCCAGAAGCGGACAGTGGTTAGCCAGCAGAGTAGGCCTAACAGAAGTGAAGTTTGAATTCAGGCCTCGGAGACAAGCAACGCTGGCAAATGTGAATATATGGATAGAAATAGATCATGCAAAAATCATAATTACCTAAAATGTTAGGGTAATAATCTTCCACAGGATGCACAGTATTACCACTAGGCAGGTCCCTATACAAAAAACTAGTGTAACTCGCGAAATAAATACATGAAATCACTGTAAACTTGAGAAGCACAAGATTAGACAGTCTTCATAGCTACGCGCACATCCCATTACAATTTAAGGATGCGGCGTCTGTATTCCCTGTCACAAGAAAATGTATTAAAGTCAGCATCCAAAGACTGGGCACATGAAAGTAGCTGAAATGGTAGAAACCTATCGGATAGGTGGAGACGGCTGAGATGTGAGCACAGAGTTGGAGTCGCTCTGAGGAAAGGCTGAGAGACTCCAAGAGCACAGGTATCAGAATGATGATGCTGAAATATTGAATCGTTTTTACTGTTTTGGTAAGGTGTTTCACCCTAATCGGTATGGAAAGCCTGTGAATTTTTATAAAACTGGCCATTTCAGTTGTCCTCAACTGTAGAGGAAGTTTGTTTGTTTATGGCTCATTTTAAAAGGCAAAACTCAGTATAAAAGAGTGGTCGAATTGTGCTAGGGGCAGCAGATGCCCATACCTTTGCAGCCTATAGAAGCGGAGACTATACTGTGGTTTTTATATATCTGGTAGTCGTTACTTCATTAATATAATGCAAATGCTGTCTGACAGTCCATCGTAGTCGAGCTGCCTTGGTGAGCAGCTTTTCCATGTATTTACCAAAGCAGAGTTTAGGATCAGAAACAACCCCGAGATTAGTATGTTTATTGACGATGGGAATAGGAGAATTACATAGTGTTGGCTGAATATAGGAAGGTGTTTTATTTAATGAGAATATCATAAATTCAGACTTCCTTGATTTATTTTTAGTCCGATCTGGTTGAGGTAGTTTGCAAATTCCAGGAGTATACTGTTAATTGATGCTGTTGTCATGAGAAGATCATGTGAAGAAATCAGTGTGAGGAGTTTCATATCATCAGCATAACATAAAGTACCATGCCTGGACTCAACAAGCGGAGAGATAAGCGCTGTAAACAAGAGCCCAGATAAGACACCACCCTGTGGCACACCTGAAGAGACACCTTGCTCGTATGTTTGACCTTGGACAGTAAGCCGGATTATTCTATTTTGAAGGAGTGAAGTGAGGAACTGTAGTGTCTCCCTTGATTTGATAATGGTCTGAAAGTAGCTTCAGCATTGCAGGAATGTTTATTGAGTCAAAAGCTGCTTCGAGGTCTACATAGGTGACTGCATGCTCTGCATGAGACTCAAACACAGAGGTTAGAGCTGGTGGTGGCTAAGCGATTAGTTGCAGCGGATCTGTGAGGAAGGGAGTAGTGGATTTGATGAGGCTGATATGGAAGAAGTTGTTTAGTTTGAACGGGGAGAAGCACCTTCTCTAGGAGTTTTAGAAGACTTGAGGCATTGGAGATTGGCCAGTAATGCTTAAGAAGAGTAGAAGATTGAATTTTGTGTATAGGCTTCACACAAGGTACATGTTCCACTGCTGGGGAAAGAAATGACTTGACAAAGTAGCATTAAAAATGATTAGAAGGGGACCCAAAATGTATGGGCTAAGACATTTAATAATGAATTGAGGTATTCCATCTGCACCTACTTAGCAGAAGCCGGTGTAGAATTTATGGCAGCAATAAAGCTGTTCCCTGGAGATTGATACTGCAGACAGCGTGTCAGGCAGGATTCCAGTTGTTGGTGCCTGAAGATCAGCACATTGCTCCAAGTTCGAGGCAAATCTAGATATAAAGTCTAGCCACTGGTTAGGTTCAAGATTTAGGGGGAAATCAGAAGGCCGCTCAAAGTAGGGGGTTCTTCCTCTACGAAGGGTAATGTCCATATAATTCTTAATTGCTTGAGATTTCAGCTTGTTGAATGTTGCACGGGCTCTACAGTAAACCATCCTGTTGCGCGTGCTTCCACATTTTGTGCAGTTGCTGTTTTAATCTGAAGCTCATATTAAGATGGGGAGTCCACCATGCTCTGGACTGAGGCATAATAGAAATTCTCTTTGATGCTGCAAATGTTGCAATCGTCTTAAGCCAATTAGTAAGCAAATTAACTGCAATTTCAAGATCACAATTTTCTAGGAGCGACCACGGGATGGCAGAGGCAGCCTCAACACATTTAGCAATGCTCAAAAATCTGGGATTAACTATTATTCTGGTATTAGTTGAATTCACAACATTGAAGTTTGTAACAGGTATGTTACAAACTTCAATGTCGTGGTCCGAATTAATATAAGTCTCTGGCAGGTAATCAGGTGTGCAAGTAAAGGAGGCAAAGGATGAGATTTAGTTGATTGTTACATCTGGTCGGGAGGTCGTTTATCGTTTGTAACCCTGTACAAGACAGGTTTGATAGGAGCATTTGCTGAAGGTTAGCTAGCTGGTGAGGAAGATTAAAAATCTCCACAGACAAAGTGCAAGGCTGAAGGATGAAGATGGTTAATGATCCAGTTTGATGTTTCATTAATGGCGTCATATGATTGTGCTGGGGGGTATATATATAGCACTTCTATGAGGAAGGACGCTATGGTAGCTGAGAATAACAGCAAGAGCTTCATACGCTGGTGTTTGACTAGAAACTTGATGAACAAGTGAGGCCTGTGAGCTCTTAAAGAAAATGGCAACACCGCCTCCTCTTTGGCCAACTCTAGAAGTAAACACTGATTTATACCCAGCTGGTGTACAAGATATAAAAAAATCTTGGTCTTTATCAAGCCAGAGCTGTGTGACACAGAGGATATCGATATCACTAGCACAATTTGGTCAATGGTATCCAGTTTGTTGCGGAGGCTTCTAACATTCTGGTAAAAGACTGACTGTGCAATTTTTATGGATCTTTTTAAGGCAGGTGTCTCTAGTATTTTTATTCAAGGCAAGCTTTCGAGTTTGTCGATTTGTGACCCACGTTGGGATGAGCATTCCCGAACTGTTTATCATTGGTTAATGAGGCTGATGGTACCAATTTGATGATGTAGCTGTTTGTCACCACTTGTATAATTTTGAATTATGCTGCGCACATTTTGAGAAATTATGAAATGTGGGGCATTCATGCTTGTTCCCTTGCAGTATTGATTGCTATCGAGGAGGGTGAATTAGTTGAGGTTGTTGATGGGGGCTCTGTTTCTCAGAAAAGGGTCTGATATACACTGTGGTGCCACTTTATTAGGTACACCTACCTAGCAGCGTGTTGACCTCCTTTAGCCTTGAAAACAGCCTGAATCATCTAGGCATGGATTGAACAAGATGCTGAAAACGTTGTACAGGAATGGAGTACCATGCAGACATGTGTCACGCAGTTCCTTGAGATTCGGCGGAGGTGTAATCCTGCAGCGAACAGCCCTTTCCAGCTCATCCCAAAGATGTTCAATAGGATTGAGAATCGAGACTGAGCAGGCCACTGCAGCAAACAAAAGTTATTGTCATGTTCCTGGAACCATTCCATAGTGATTCGGGCTTTGTGCACCAGCACATTGTCTTGCTGGAAGTAACCATCTGGCTGAGGATAAACTATCAACATGAACGGTTGCACTTGGTCAGCAACGACGTTTAGGTACGATGTGGCATTCATACGTGAATCTGTGGGTATCAGTGGACCCCACGTGTGCCAAGAAAACATTCCCCACACCATAACACTCCCCCCACCACCTTTCACAGTAGTCCTCAGACTTGACGGGACCATGGATTCATGTTGTTTTCGCCAAATTCTGAGCCTTCCATCAACATGATGCACCAGGAACTTCGACTCGTCAGACCAAGCAACTGTTTTCCAATCCTCGAAGAACAAGAGAGCACCCCACCGCAGGAGGGGTGCTCTCTTGTTCTTCATTGATAAAAAAAGGTACGCGATGTTGCCTTCCGCTGTTGTAGCCCATTCGCGACAAAGTGCGACTAGTGGTCCGTTGCGATATTTTGTTCTGCGCACCAAGGTTGTATTCTGACGTGATGTGCGACATTGTGGCCCTTCTGTTTGCTTGCACAATTCTAGCCATCCTGCTCTTACCTCTCTCATCAACAAGCGATTTTCTTCCACAAGAGTGCCGTTGAGAGGATGTTTTCTGTTCGTTGCACCATTCTCGATACACTCTTGAAACTGTGGTGCGTGAAAAGTTCAGAAGAACTGCCGTTTCAGAGATGCTTTGCCCAGCACGTCTTGCACCTACTACCATGCCACGTTCGAAGTCCGTAAATCACTCCTTTTCCCCATTTTTGCTACGCTTTGTACGCTTAATTTATACTAGAAAGGTTGTTCTGCTGAATTATATCCACAACTGTGGTCATGTGACTTGCAACGTTGTGGGACAAACCATTTGTGTGCACAGCAGGGGTGTACCTAATAAAGTGGCAGCATAGTGTATATACCTTGGGGCCAGGAGGCTGGATCTGCTGTCTTGCTGCCTCCTTCCTTATGTGTTCACTCACTGTCTACCAAAAGGTAGACAGCAGGTGAACACTTAAGGAAGGAGGCATAGCGTATTTGCCGACTTTTAAGCCGTTTAACTTGAACTGAGAGGTTATGTTCCTCGTTAAACATCCTCCTTTTAGATTCAGGAGATGTTCTAGGTCCAAATCTGAAGGCGAAAACCTCTAGTGGAAACTACGGAGGTATTATATTTCTCGGCCACTGTCAGATGAGATTTGGATGCCGTTACTTGATAGGCTAAGGAGATCTACTTATGAATATTAGCGTGATGGCGAAGGCAATCAATAATGGTATCTCGAAGGCATCCAGAGGAATTTGAGGGAAGGTCGGCTGTGGTAATTGAGGGAATTTTGTATATCTTCAAATAGGACGTAAGTATCGCTAGAAGGGCTGTTGGTAAGCATACCGGCATATGACGTGGGCAGAACTTGATGGGCGTTAATTGAATTATTGTTTAGTTCTTGGGCTTGTAGGGAGTGTTTGTTATTTTCTGGTGGGTTCTCTGGTTGGGATACTTCTTCACAAGATTGCAGCTGTGGTTGGTCACCAGCCTTCTGCTGAGTACATGACTGGGCTCTGCTAATGTGCTCAGTCGGAGTGTCTGCAGATCTATCTACTAATTGTCTAGAGTGAATTTGAGTGTGGTTGCCAGGCTTTATAATGCTAGGAGGTTTGACAGGATGAGTAGTTTTTGTCCGTTTAGGTATTATTGGTGGCTGAGATGTCAGCTTGCCATTTTGGCTCTAGGAGAGCATATGAGTGATATGTTTATCTTGGTTCGTCAGCGAGTAACTTCATTCTTCAAGTCCTCAATTTGGGACCTCAACTGGTAAATTAGGAGGATCAAGAAGTATACGCTGTCTGGCTGTAGCAGAGGGGTCGACACTGTAGCTTTTGGCATTAATTCTTGGAGACTCATCTTCACCTTGAAAAGTACTTGTTGTGACTAATGTCTGGTTTGAGGTGGAGAATACGTTAACTATCGAGGCACAGTTTTGATCATTAGTTTCCGATGGAGAATTGGACTGATTAGTGCTGCATATATCGTGGTTGGCAATACCATCAGGTGATGTTCCGTTCCCACTGTTTCGTCACATGCGATAATCATGAGTGAAGGTTCAGGCAAACCAATGTTTGAATGTGAATGTTGAATGAGATCAGTGACCATCTGGTCGATAGGGCTAGTTTCAGTCTGGGACAGAGGAAGTTCAGATATTTCAGCGTCTTCTTCAAGGCATTTGTCACATGCGAACCTTCTCCGACGTAGTTTAGAAAGATGTATATTACTAACTAGACTTCATTTCAGAAATTCTTAATAGGCTTCAAATTAATACAATTTTTCGCAACCGTCTACTCTCGGTGACCCCTTTTCACTGAACCAAATCCGTGACTTCTTCCTCTCTCTGGATATCCTTTTGGCTTTCTGGGAAGTTGGGACTCACTCCTTGAGAATCACTGATTTGATGAATACTTTAATATTCTCAATGTGATAAAATAATGGCTACTGTATGAAATAATTAAGATATAAATCCTTTTACACAGAATTATCGATTAAAACTCATTACCCTTAGAGTACATATTACATTACTTATAACGCACTGTACAAACCATAATGGAAATACGGCAGATGCTGTTTATTTGTAACAGCTGTTTATTCTAATCTGATACAGAACTTCAAAACAAATACTGTTTTAAACGCATACAGCTTCTTTTGCATAATTATTAATGATTTCCGCCGCCAGCTTTGATAAAAATTTAATCACGTTTACGGCTAAATTTAGACGAGTTTAAAGAGACCTGTGTGGGCAAAGGCGAGAGCTTCAATTTCAAGAGAAGATGATGCCATAATAGAATGAGATATTTCTTCGGCTTCATAAATTGGAGGGGCCACTGTATTCTGACGATACAACCATGCTATGAGACATATTCAAGGGATTTATCCTCGAAGCCATAAACGTATTCATACGAGTTGCCAATTCATACCGTAAATGTAAGATGCCAAAATGGATGACAGGTGCGGTTAAGAATTTAATTGACAAAATATGTAGCAAAACCACTAATGGGGTAAGACGGGCGAAAGTTAATTACAGGAAAGCCGTAGCAGAGAGCGGGAATGGTGAGTTCTCATATGCGAATTCAAAAACAGGAAGATAGTAAATTAAATGGATCTATTTGTTGGTTGCGGTTGAAGGTCCATATAAAGGCCCAGCAGAAATGGCAAGTGAATTGAACAGATACTTCTCAACGATATTTACGGTCGAAAAGAAGCTCGATTATCTGGGACTGCATTTTCTGTAAAATAAGTGATGTAATGATCTCTTAGAAGGGTTTGGTAGAAAAGCTACTGAGGATAACGGAGGGTAAGGCTTCAGGGCAGGGTGGTATTTATTTAGTTAAAAAGGCTGCATGTGAATATCTAAACCATTGGGAATGTTAACGAGAGCGTCATTAGATTCCGGAAAAACCCCTTGGACTGGAAGAGTGCGAATGGCTTCCCACTCCACAAAGGTGGACTAAAGAGGAGTAACTTGGATAACTATAGGCCACTGAGTTTCACTGCTATGGTTGGAAAGATAATGGAGTCTGTGGTTAGGGATGTGATCCAGGACCATCTCGATAAGTACGGTACCTTGAATAGATCCCAGAAGGAGTTCGCTAATGGAAGGCCTGATTTTATGTGGTCATTAAATAATTTTGATATAAGTTCAGACTTGAGTAAAGAGCGTAATACTATCCTCACGTTGAAGGCTGCTGTATAGACTGAAAAAAAAGTTGGAGTCACTGGTAAGATAGCACACTGGATTGCACTGCACGCTGGCTAAAAGATAGGAGACAGAGAGTTGTTATAAATGGTCAGTCTTCAATGTAACAAGTGGGGTCGCTGAAGTTTTTGTTGGATCTTTTTTTGTTTCTAATTTTGATAAATGATATTGACGAAGGCATTCAAGGGAAGCTTCCAAAGTTGATTTCTTGGTGGGAAGGATGGTTAACAATTTCAGTCAGGCCATGTTGTTTCAAATAGACTTGGATCGGTTGCATATATGGTCCAAAAATGCTAATATAAAATTATGTATTTGCGGAACAGAAATACTGGAACCATATATAAGCTGCGGGGGAAAGGAGCTAATGGTAATTCAAGACGAAAAAGACTTAAGTGTTATAATTATGATTCAGTCTGTCATTAAATTTTCCATGTTCCATGTAGTGTAAACCGGCTGCTAAGAAGGCTCATCGTCGTTTGTATGACCTTTGCTATTACGGAGAAGGACGTCATTATCCTGCTATACAGGACAATGGTTAAACCGCATTTAGAATATTGTATTCAGGTCTGGAGACAGCGCCTAAAATAAGACATAGAAGTTCTGGAGAGGGCTCAAAAAAAGGGAAACTAGATTAGTGATAAGTGCAAATCGATTCACATATGGACAACCGCTTAGGTGTGGGCTGCAAAGTTTGATAACTAGAAATCTAAAGGGGAGATCTGGTTGAGGTGGATAAGGTGGTGAAGGAGTTGAGTGAAATGATTCAGGAAGCTCTGATCACCCTCGTAAGGGGGAAGCGAGGATTTCTATGCCGCGTTTTTCACAACGTGGTTGAGTTAGTTCGCTTCAAGCGAGAGTTGCACAGATTTTTTTCTCGGAAACTCGGATTAATATTTCTTCAGACAATCGACCACAAAAGTGTTCCCATTGTTCCCAAAAGTTATCCCATTGTATGAAGCAATGGGCAGGCCACATCTTCAGTACTGCACACAGTTTTGGAAGCCTCATTTTAGAAAGGATGTAGAGCTGCTGGAATTATCTTGTGAACTTGTTGCTTAATATTATGGAGCATGTTTTGCTGGCAAGAACCAATGTCTGATTCTAGACCAATGTTTCATTGATGGGGTCTACTGGCAGCGACCAGGTGCATTGTGCCATGTTGCAATTTTTTCGGGACAGAAACTGGTCTTCAAAGGCGATAATGCGCCGTGTTATCGGGCTCGCAGTGTGCACTAGGAACACAGTGAGGATTATTATTATTAACCCAATTTATTCCAGTATGCTGATATCCTCCATCTTGATTGTCTCCAAATTCGTCTGATCTCGATCGAATTTGAACACGTGTGGGATGTTTTGGAACGTTAAGTGATGCGTATGGACACGCAACCATCATCAATTCCGACGTCGTAGAAAGCCTTTCAGGCAGCATGGCTGCAGATCCTCATGGAGATCTTCAGACATTTAGTGGTGTCAATGCCTAGGCAAATAGCGGCTGTTATCCGTACGAACGGTGACCCGACGCGGTATTAGGTAGTTGGCCATAATTCAGTGATCACTCTGTATATAACTTCTGGTTTCTTCGCTATTCAGTGTGAACGAAACCAAATATTGTAGTCAATTTTATGGGCATGCTAAACTTGTTGGACTCTGTTTATCCTCTTTCACATCGCCGTTAAGTGTTCACAATTGTTGAAAGGTGGGAGAACTATCGGAATCGATATTGACTACTTCCCACTAGGATTGCTATATGTTATCTTGTGATAATTTCGATCGCATTCTGAATTCGATTAACCTATTTCCCTGTAGCATCTTAATCCCGCGGGGAGCACCATCAATTGTAACAATTAAAAAAATGGGATCTGACAGATCCCGTTTTTTTTTTAGAAGATTTTTAAGTAAAATTTAAGAAATTTTCCTTAAAAAGTAGTCTAAATCAGATCTAAACTATTTTTTGTTTAAATATAAAGATTGGCGTAAAATTTTTAACCTTCCCATGTTTAGTGTTAGAAGGAATATGTTTGACTGCTTCCTTCTACATTCGATTATTCAAGGCAAAATAGATGCTCCATTGCTACTGTCATGTATTAACCTCAATTTTCCCCCTAGGCCTTTAAGGGAACGTAAATTATTTCACATCTCAAAATTTAGGACAAATCATCTTAAATTTGAATTTTTCAACAAAATACCTGCATTGTTAAATGAAAATAAAATTGACATTTTTATTAATAAAACTAGTGTTAAAAATGAATATCACAAACTGTTGTTTTAGCCCATTCATGTTTTGTATTAATTCTTTATATTTTAACTTTACTGAAGTTCAGTAATTTGTGTTATTATTATATTTCAAACTGTTTTTCACAAATGTAAGGCTTTTTGTTGTTTTTTGTGATTAATAAAAAAGTGTTTTTTTACACCTTTTCAAGAAAGCAAACTTTTATTAATTTTGCTGAAAAAAAAAAACATAAGCATAAAATAATAACGTGAAACCTATTAATTTCTTCCATTTTCAAATTTATAAAATTAAGTGTGCAAAGTATTACGCATATGTATTACGTATTTCCGCTTAGAACACACACACACACACACACACACACACACACACACATATATATATATATATGAAAGCAAACATAAGTGGCTGCATACGCCATATACAACACTCCGCATAATATACAATAAGTAACATACAGGCAATATGGAAAAAGTGCCGAAAAAATTTATACATATTAGGGGAGTATACAAAAGAGTAGGCAGAAGGTAAAGAAAAAAAAATAAACCTTCATTTACATATTTTTCATGGTTTGTTTACGAGGTGCGCCAATAAAGTTCCCGGACTGGTGCTGTTGCAGTTATGTTCGATGAGTTGAAAATAAACGGAAGTTTATGTTGTAGTTCACTTCCTCCAACAGATGATGATACAGAGATTGTCCAGTAGGCTGCAAGTAAGCTACCACGAAGAGATTACTCTCTATAAATGGCAGCCGTGAAGTATAACATTCATCATTTTGATGCGACCTGCAGTATGCTTGCTGCTTTGTGCCATATTGGCGACCTGAGCCGCCTCCCTTGCTGGGCTCACCACTTTCTTCCCATCCAGCGATGGGGGAAAGGCGACGGTTCCCCGTCCCCTCACTAGCCACGACTCCTCTGCTACTTATCTAAGGGAATAACCACCACTTTCTTGGAATTTACAATAGACCCAACAAACAACCATAAAGCAGAAAAGATCCGGCTTCAGTCTCACCTGCTGCAGGTGTGGCAGGACAGGTGGGCAGAAACAACCAAAGGAGCAATTACCCACAAGTTCTTACCGCAACTTGAAAAAATCTATCCAAAATCGCCTACTTGGTTCTTTCCGGGGTTGCAAACAACATACTTGCTAACTGGACACGGCCCCTTTAACGCAAAGTTAATGGATTTCGCCCTTGTAGAGGACCCATGCTGTACATGTGGAGAGATCAAAACCTGGGAACACCCCTGGTGCCGCTTGACCCTAAACACACTTACACTTACTAGCCACCCCTCCACTATTTTTCCCTCTGGTGGGGCATACAACGTTGACTTTCACTGGGGTCGCCTCCACTATTGACACCATTTCTTCCTACTTTTCTCCCCGTCTTCAGTCTCTCTCTCTCTCCCCCCTCTCTACCTGAAACTTAGCGTACACGTCAAAATTTAGCCCAAAACCAAATTTTTCGAAAACTACTCGGCCTCTTTTATACCTAGTGCTGTTCCCCGCAATCGAACATAAACTGCGCGCGTATAACAATTATTTTTTATTTTTTTTATTAGGTCCTAGCCACTGAAATCTCAGGAAATTATGTGACAGGACCTGCCAGAGTGAACTTAGATTACTGGGTACCTGGTCTGCCTCCACGGGGCGAAAGTGGGGCAAAGTCGGGCCTCATCAGAGGCTGGCGGCTAAATGGCCAGAGGAACAACAGTACAAAACATCAAAGTTAAACACTATCCACACACTTAAATCTTTGTCCTTTACAGCGTACTGTATAATAATAATTTATTTATCCCTATTTTATGTTACACTTTTTTGGGAGATAACAGCAAAAAGGAAAGGGAGGGTGAACACATAAGCCAATGGCTTTTGTGTTGTCTGGGAGTCGTATTCACCTTTAATTCCCAATCCTCTGGCAGGGGGGAGACGGTTTCCTGTTCCCCCCTCCCCTGCCACTCCCCGCTTCTCTACTCCTGGTGGGGCATGGGCCTGCCCTACTGCTTTTGGGGACACCTACTCTATTGTCCCCATACTTCTGACTTTTCCCCCCAGTTTTCAGTCTCCCTCCCCTACTCTGTCTATACACTAGCGCATGTCCCACACAATGTCAAAAATTAAAATATGTCCAAATTCAAACAGCGCACGCAAAACTCTTTCGGCTTAAACCTTTTTCAGAGATTATTTCCCCACAATTTTTTTTTTTTTTTTTTTTTTAGGCTCTAGCCACTGTAATCTCAGGAAACTAGGTGGTAGGGTCTGCCAGAGTAAAATATCAACTACTGGGTACCTGATCTGTCTCCATGAGGCTAAGTGTGGACAACGTTGGACCTCAGCAGGGGTCTAGCGGCTAAATGGCCAAAGAACAAAGATACTCAACACTACACTTACAAAACCTATACACTTTTAAATCTCTGGCCCTTGCAGTGAACTGTTACCCCTACAATGAAAGCAACGCCGAGTTTGGGGGAACCTCCGGTGCCGCTAGACACGAATACCCTTTTTTGCCTTAGTTGTTGTGGACATCTTCTTGTCCCTCTATAAACCGTTTGTGCCATTCGTACATACGTGGCTGATTCAAGGTTTCATCACCCTCATCTCCAACGTTTCTACACCAATTTTACCGAGTTGTACTGAAATTTAATAACAATTCTTTGCTATAAATTACGGCCACTCATTTTCCGCTGAAGGATTTTTTTTTATTGTATGATGTGAGCAATACGCGGAGGAACCAGTTTTTTCCTGCTTCGTGTATCGTGGCCGTGAGGTCCAACTGGAGAGTACGGCACCATCGTAATATCCACGCCCGAGGCGGGATTCGAACCCCGCGACCTTTGGGTTTCCAGGCAGGCACTTCAGCCACCCGGCTAGCCCGGTCGGCGCCGAAGGATTAAAACACTGATTCACTTACAGAGGCACAATTCAACCAAAACTTAACCGCTTGCAACGAAACAAAAACTGATCTTAGAAAAAAGTTACAGCACGATATGAATGTAGTTGACATGCACAGTAGTAAGGCGCTGGTAAGCAACGATTCTCGTTTTATTTTAGCTGCATCTTGTATATCTGTATATATATCACAAGTAATTAATGAAGATGGAAGGATAATTAGATGAAAATCACAGTGTTGAGTGAATACTAGGCCAGTATATGTATTTTAATAGGTTAGAGGCGCCTTTTTATGTTAACAGTGGAATTTCACAGCAAAGCAGTCCTTTGAAGTTAAGTGAGGTGCGTTAGTCCAGTAGCATCAGAGGGCTGGTATACAGTGGTGTAGAAATTTTCAACAAAAGAGGTAAAATATGGTGGGTTATAGACTTAAAGAATAAGAAACATACAGTAGAAATACTGTATGTTTTACTTTCCATGGCGATAGCCATTCAACGAATGGAATTACACTTGTTTACACAAAGGTGAAAACAAAAATAGTAATATAAAGGGTTGCAAGGGATCCAGATCCTTTTCATATATAGTTCCGAGAGAACAATAATGCGTCACTTCCAAAGCTACTGAAATAAGAATGTATACATAATATGAAGGTAGGTAGAGTTACAACCACCGCCGATTTGAACCAGCGATTAACGCGCAGTTCGCTGAGCGGGCAGGGTCTCTCAGACCAGGTGCCACCTCTTTTGAGTACTGTAGTAGAAACGTGAATATTGTTATTTACACGAAGGCAAAATAGATTCCGCATCATTTTCCCATTACTTCAAGGAGTATAGGGTATTTTGTTGCACTACTTGGAAAACAGAATTGGCATCATCAATAAAGCTATTTTATACGAATATTTGGGCTGAGTTCTGTCCTTTAGAGAAACTTGCAATGTCCTTCTTTAAGGCAATTCACGCTGTGTACTGCACGTCTTGTGTTTATTTCACATCCCTTCCTCTAACAAGAATAGTTCGCGTTGATGATAACAGCATTATACACCAGCGGTCGTTTGGATAAAGAAATTAAAGGGGACTTCGGCAGTGGGCAGTGCGTTTTCTAAGTGGATAACGATGCATGCATCTCGTATTAAGGGAACACTCAGAAACTGCATGTACGTGGAGCAGCAAGCTTCTCTTCTCGCATTGTCGAAAATTGGAGTTGCCGTGCTCTAAGAGATGGTTATCAATTTGTCTGTGCACTGAGGGAAGCTGAAGGTACGGCTAAAGCCGAGGACGCTTGTCTGTATTAGACTACATTAATTAACCCGGGCTCTCCGCACTCCGAAGCCGGAAGCCGTAGGTAAAGTTTGTAAATGGGAAGCAAATGTCATTGCACGCTGTGAGCCATACCACTCGTTGTGGTCAGTCAGTATGCGATATTTATATAATTTATTAGAGCAAACAGTTAGGCTTTCTTTTCGAGTCGCACTGTACGCAGTTCAGTGAACCCTAAAATTAAAAACATTTTACTGACAAATATGTCGAGCTTCCTTAAAGTATAAATTTTAGAGATTTTAATTATACATGGAAGAAAAAAAAAATTAGATCCTGCTTCCTGTTAACTTCTCAAGATATACTGCGAGGCAAAATAACAGGAACAGCGCCTTAGTATCTAGTAAGATCTCTGCATGCCAGAATTACGGGTTGAATTCAATGTGACATGGATTCAATTAGTAGATGAAAGGTATATGTCATAGTGTGTTTGTTAGTGGTGCAGTGGTTCCTACAAAACAGTTAAAAGTATCAATGTAATTTTAAGCCATTGGTGTATCAATAATTACACTAGTGCCTTTAGTAATGTTTGGTTGGTTTGGTTTGAATTTGCGCCGAGGTAACCAAAGGTGAGGAGGAAGTATGTCTGGTCTGTGAACAGCATAAATTGCATATCGCTCTAAAGTCCTGGGTTCAAGCCCATGACTACTAAATACGATAAATATTTGTATTGGCGATTTATTGTAAACTCTACTGACTTGGTTGTTGTGCTGGAGTATAAACAGAATTTTTTTTTTTAATTCATCTGATTAAGCTACTGTACCAGGAACAGGAAGGAACTGTGAGAACGAACATGGGAAACACGGACTTTTTCACAATAGGTAACGGTGTCAGGCAGGGCAGTATTTTGTCACCTCACCTTTTTAATCTTTATGCCGAAGATATCATGCGTGAAGCTTTGGAAGATTTAGAGAACAGCATCAAAATTGGAGGACTGAAGATAAACAACCTTCGTTAAGCAGATGATACTGTGCTAATTTGTAATCCTAAGGATCATCTTAAAGAAACTCTGAGGAGAGTATGTGAAGCAAGTAAAAAAAAAAAGGATTTTTTCTGAACGTATGTAAAACTAAAATTATTGTGATTGTTGATAATCTCGATTCCAGTAAAGTGAAGGTTAATGGGCAAGATATCGAAGAAGTTGGTGAATTTGATTACCTTAGGGTCACGAATAAATAAAAATAGTGACTGCTGAAACGATGCAAAGTGACTACAGGCAATTGCTAAAACGTTGGTCGCTGATCTGATAAATTTATGGAGGGATCAAGATCTGCCCCTAAAGACGAAACCGAGAATCATTGATCGTTAATTTTTCCAGTTGCCACTTATGGATGTGAAGGATGGAATCTGAAAAGTGTTGACAGGAAGAAAATTGAGGCATTTGAAATGTGGTGTTACTGGAGAATGCTGCTCATATCTTACTTGGATCGAAGAACAAATTAGTGGGTATTGAATAAAATTGACAGGCCTAAAATTCTTCATAGCATCAACAAAAGAAAACTCAAGTTTTTTGGTCATATAGTAAGAAGGGAAAACTTTCTGTTGAAGAATATAATGGAAGGAAAAACCGAGGGAAATAGGTGCAGAGGAAGACCTGCAACTAGGTGGAAGGATGGGATCAGTGAACTTCGGGCATGACACTTTGCGATGCTGCTCGTATAGCACACGATAGATGCAGTTGGAGGAATTTGTTGGCGGCCACAATAGCTCCTCAGGAGCTATGTGACTGGAAGAAGAAGACCTCAGACAATACTGTGATTTCTTTAGTTCTTTTGTAGCATCAGCTTCTTACATGTCAACATGAAGTGCTGTTTTGGAAGTCTGTTATCTCAAGTATTTTGCCCATATAGATGTTGAGTTTTGGTCGTTGTTTGTGCTAATGATATTTAAGTCATCAAGACTGACACATGACCTTATTGTGTGATTCCCTGATTTTAATATTACTTTCTCTCCACCGTGTGAATACAAATGGGATATGATTTATATTTTTTGTCTGGCAGTACTAATTCAGCGAAGATTATATATTCAAAATTTGTATTTAGCATTACATATAGCGCCCTTTAACGAATACTGACGAACTTAAGTTAGTTACAGCACTGCTTGCATTTTAATAATCAATTTAATGAAGAAAATAAACCACAATTCACTTTTTATGATTAAGTTAAAAGACCCAAGCCATTATACAACTTTACCATATAACAAAAACAGCAGCATCAGCAATCGTTATTGAAAACAAACTCTTCATAGTGTGTGTACAGGCAGTTATGTGTCGTTCATGTCATGTCATGATGGAACGACATTAGTCATGTCGTTCCATCATTTTAATAAAATATGAAGGCCAAATTTTACAGTTATCTATGCATTGAAGTTCCGTATATTTCTTGCTGTATGGAATAAATATTTGCAACTTCCATCAGGTATTTGCAGTTCGTTTTCCAAATTGAGATGAACTGTTTCTTGTATCTATAGGAATCTGAAGAGAACAACAAAAGAGGCACACATTTGCAAGCAAGTGTCCAATCCAGTCTGTTCTTGAAATTATCGAATTTAAATGCGAACTGGTTAATGTCTTCAAATGATACTATGGAAATAGAGATGATCCTTAGAGTTATAATCCCATAAATTTCATGTAGAAAATAATTGTATTAATCTGTATGAGCTTACCTGTTCGGACATGGTGTGGTTGTCCATCAACTTTACAATTTAAATTCAGCAATTCAGCAAGCCCCAGCTTGAAATGGTCGTTCGCATCGAGTTGAAACCAACGAACCTTTGTTTAATTTGCCATAGGAGACGTTTCTACAGAATGCACACAAGAGTTCGCCAATGGGGTCATCTTACAGCGCGGATTGAAGTGGAAAAACACTCGCAGTATATTAACGTTGCCCTCTTTTCGCGGCATACTTGAAGTACGTGCATGCGCATACTAGGTCGCAGTAATTACAATAGGTTCACTTCTTATCATTGTGGGAGTCAAGTCAGGACACGCGGGAGCGAGGAGTGATTAAGCAGACAAACAACCGAGTCATCTGGGACTATAGAGTTTAAACAATGACGACAAAGATTCTCCAAGTCCCGCGCTAAATATGATGTGGTTTATTGATTTCGTATGTTTCGCACACGTGGTGTCGCGAGATAACGACAAGCTTCAGGTGAAAAGTCCGGTTAAATTATTGTTGGAAATGTAGTCACGTGATGTGGTAATCGGCAAACAGCGAACCCCAGGCCATGTGCATACCAGGCCATGCCATCAGTAGAGTCGATGCTAAGATGGATTATAGAGAGCGTGCTGGATTATGAGCCTCGTGTGCAATCAATTTTCAATACTATTAAAAGCGGTTTCGCAGAGAAAAGGAGAGCATCAAGAAATTCATTGAAGTTTACGCAGAAATACTTAGAGGGGGGAAATTAAATGAAGATTAATGCTAATGAAATTGTACATTGACTACCGGCTTGGGTTGTATAATTAATACAATGTAGGTTATTACAATAAACTGATCGAACGGTTTATTGTTTTCTATTTGCTATTTTCAGAGTATTAAAAGTGTAGAAAAAGTTCGGGATGGGACTTGAAAATTGTCTACAATTGTGTCTACACATGCGCAGACACGAGAATAGATTTCTGCTAGGTTAGATTACTTACAATTTCCTTAAGATACAATTTGTTTTTGTCAAACATTTCAAATTATGATTATAAACATTAGATTTAGATAGACTCCAAGCTGAAACACAGTTTGGATTGTAGCAATATGTGCCTGTAATAGTCGGTCACTCATGAAGTTTATGCGTCTTGTCATTCACATTTCCAACGATCCTCGAATTGTGGTATGTGAATTTTGATCAACTTCAAAACTCACATGAATGATACTTTGCTGTCTTTATTGGCTTGCTGGTCTGAAATTTATGAAGACTCAGTTAATATTTGTTTATCAACTCCTTGTCTACAGACTTTCTCTACCGGTAATGGAGAATAACTTCAGAGATAACGTTGCTATGGGAAACTTAATAAGCTCTTCTAAAAGTGGAGAATCCCTTTTGGTCCATATGTAATTGACCGTTGCCCACAGATATTTTACAATGAACTGAGTAAATAAACACCAGCTACCGTGTCAGATGATTAATAGATAATGTGCTGCAAATGTCAATGACTCTTTTTTTAGGTACGTGTATACCTGGAACTCTGAAGAACGGAGGATGTTGATGCCACGGATATAAAATATTTATCTAGAGATTGCTAGATGAGAGTTTTTCTAGACAGGTCAAAATATTAAATGAAAAACAGAAAAGAGAAAAAAAAATACAAAATCTTGGAATTGTGCTCACAACATCAATCATGCTGAGGTATTTTAAGGACAGAGTATGAAAAGAAAATAAACACTGCGAAACGGACGAGAATATTATCTGACAGGAGCAAGAAAGAGGTTGGAGTGTTATCTTTCTCTGAAAAGAGATAGCTGGAGGTTTATATTGCTTTCTAGATAAAAATAAAGATACGGTTAGATATTTGGTGGTAGCTTTCTACTACTGAATGCTTTGAATTCAGTTTTTTAATTTCTGCCTATTAAAATTCAGCTGAAGGTATAGAATGAAGATAATCCTGTCCTTAGAAGAGCATCGTTTTGGCCTACTTCCCAAAATGGGAAGGGATGGGCATATTGAAAGAAGACAGAAATAGGCTTCTTCAACGTTTTGTGAAAGGCTTGAAAATTGGGCCTCATTTTTTCTTACGTAAAGTTTAGTCCCTACAATTACCAGTTGATTAGGAAGGGCGACAGATTCCTGCCAATGGAGATGCTTCAAAACGTCCAAGAAAATGATACTGACTACAAGAAATTCAATGAGGATAAAGCCTACAGAAGACGTATCATCAGGGAGCAGCCCTCGTCTTCAACCGAGTGACTGTCACTGTTTTTCCTTGATCGGTTTGTTGATATTGTGAAAAAAGCGTACGGATCCGATCGCGCATTGTGCATACCATTGATTACGTACATTGATTCCTGACCTCAGTTTTGTCCTAGAACTTACTGTTTCACTTTCCCTAACAGTAGAGTTTTCTGTTCATTATTTCAGTACAGGATTTGCGAGTCTTTACTTTAGCGAGATGGTCACAAAATATCAAGAAAGGCTTTAAGTCTGCAAATTGCAATGTCTGGACACTAGGCACCTGCCAGGTGATCTGATTGCGGTGTTTAAGGCTTTGATTACATTGAGCAAGCTCAGTGACTACTGATGGCATTTCTTCCTCTTTCTCAAACTGCACACATGAGGGGACATAAATTCAAATCTAGGAAGTGTGGTTGTAAGAGAGATGTGTGAAAGTTTGCCTTCAGCCAGTGGGTAGTTGATTGTTGGTACAAACTTCCATCTTTTGTTGCGGGTGATGCGGGAAGTTTTTCTTCTTTTTGGATGATGCCGTATAAGCTTGCTTTCTTGCATCGTTGGCCACTACTAATACTAACACTAAATAATATTTTAATATTTGTTTTAGTTTGTATTAATCTTTTACTATTTATTTTCCTTCTGATAAGTTTCCAAAAATATTGAATGAAAAATTTTGGCAACGCTTTTCGGGGATTTCTAGATCAGTTAATGTATTCTATTATCAAAACTGTTCTTGAATACGTTTGTTCACGTATTCAAGAACAAACATATATAATCAGTCAATTAAGAGGAGCTATTAGCTCCTCTCTCAAGTAATATTCCATTTCTTATTGTTAGTATAGATAACAGTGTCGATATATAATGTTTTAGGAATATATTTTAGAACGTTGGTAGACTATGAAGAGTGTTCTACCAGGGTTGTGTCAGAGCAAATGCAGTATCCACTGTTGCTAGTATTCTAATCGTAAAAACTTCGCGATTTGTGGAGGATTTTGGTTGATAACCTGCTTCAAGACAGGTTATCAACCTGTCTTGAAGCAGGATATATAATTAAAAACCGTTAATTGTTTAAAAACCGTTGATCATTTAACAATTCGAATGTCAAGAGTGTTTGTCTGTACTTTAAATAATAAATAACGTTTTAGAAATTAATAATAATATCCTAACACAAAAAAATAGGTATTTGGGGCCCCTGGAGTTGAGGGGGCCAAGGGTTTAAGCCCTATTAGCCGTGCCAGGATTCGCCCCTGATACGAACTCACCTCTCGAAGTTAGTGATGCTTGCCCCTACCGTAGTGATGCTCTTTGTCTCCAGCACATTTAAAAATTTTACCAGAAAGCTTCAGATCCCTCTCAGATTTTATTAAAAAGAATCCTAAAAGAGGTTTGCAAGGTGGAAACTTTCGTTCAGCAAACCGACCGAAAGATACATGCGATTACAGATACGATATTCGTTCACTGATGTCGCAGAACTGTAGTTAGTTGCCTTTGCGCTGAACACATATACACTCTTAATCTAACATTACATGCATAAATACATACGATGGTGCAGTCTGAAGCGATTCAAGGGAAGGAAACTAATTGTGTTGGACAACTTATAGGGTGATACGGATCCTACCTATTGAGTATCATTTGCAAATTTCATATTAGAAAGGGTTATTTGAAGAGGAGGAGACAGCTTGTAATTGGACATGAAGTCTTTTCAGTGAAGAATTTTCTCAAACTTTTTATCACCCTCATCTAAGAGTGGAATCAATTTTCACACCCCTTTTCCTCCACAGTTTAAAAACTACATAGATCGAAATGCTTAAAACCTCGCTCGACTTCATTATAACTTATCACTCCTCTCCCCTTAGAGCGCTCTCTGCACGGTTTTAAGACCATAGAATTGGGGATACAAGTTTGAAATATAATATTGTAACACGGTTGTTATTTTGTGGAAGGGATATAGAAAACGAAGACAGTCCAATATTATGTAGCTAATAGTGTTAGACATGGCATTTAGGATCTAACTAGATACCTATTGTGATACCCGTAATGGTAAACAGTGATGCAGTCCTCTGAGAATTTCTGCTGAATAAATATATTGGGATTTGTCTGGTCTGATGAATCCCTTTTCCAACTCCGTCATGCTAATGGACTTAACCGCATTTAGAGAAAGCAACACGAAGTCATGGCGCTTGGATGCATTGTTGGTGTTCGAAAGGGTGGTATTATGGTTTGGGGACCGTAGCATTCACCGGTTTCTCTGATCACCGTTAATCAACGGCTCGATTGGAACGCCTACCTTTCTATCGTTGCCTACCAATTATACCCCTTCACGATGGCAGCGTATCGAACAACTCCGGCGTCTATCAACAAGGCAATGCGCCGTGGCACAAAACTCGGTAGATTGCTAACTGATTTCAAAAACGTGACAATGCATTCTATTTCCTCCCATGGCCAACTCCATGGGAGGAAGGAGAATGCATTGTCACGATATTGGGTTGATATCGGCCGATATCTGCGTCTTACGCTGTCAAACATTGATTCCCTGAGGAACATGTTTCCAACCAATTGTCTTCGGATCTTCAATAAATTTAGGATCCACCCTGATAGGTTCTGTGAAGACAAGCCCTACAGGAAGGAAATCCTCAAGAACTGCTACCAGATTATGAACGTATAATACTCACCTGCTCCTGGACATGACTGACTGTGTTTTTTTTTTTTTTTTTTAAACTTGCCTATTTGTATATGACAGACTTTTTGTCTTCATGCAATCATATATTTTGTATATTATTGTATATTTAATCCTGTAAAAGTCTCGGGTCGAGCACGCATGTACTCTTGTTTATTGTACATTGTGTTCCTCTCACCTTAGTCTGTACTCACACCCTTCTGGCACAGAGCCGTCCCGGGGTGACCCAAGGTTTCTTGGGAAATAAACTGATTTTAATAATAATATTAACCCAATTAGGCATGTTTGAGACCTGCTGGAAAAGGACATTCAATGAAACGACTAGCCATCTGACAATGTGCCGGCATTACTAGACATACTGGGCAACCCATGGTTAGCACTACCACACGACACCCTGCCACGCCTTGTGGAGTCTGTCCCCAGGACGTGTATGGGCTGTATTACAAGCGAAAGGTGGCCCTCGAGGTATTAGATAGGTGTTGCTAATTCGAAGCAAACTCAATGTATATGTGCACTATATTGCCAATAGTAACTGGCATCGGTATGTTTCAAAGAACCTTTTATTGATGTAATATTAAATACTATGTTAGCTCGCCTTTGGCCCTATTTATTTATTTTGTCCTTGTCGGTAGACACCGAACCAATTTTTGGTAATAGGAGGGTGGTATTTCGTCACATTCTTCTTCAACGCCGCCGTATTCAATCACTGATTGCGGGCTTGCTGGCCTCTCCCGAAACCAATTACAGTTCGTCCTAATGGTGTTCACTTGGGTTGAGGTTGGAACTCAGGACAGGCCAGTGAAGCGTTTGCACGGTTGTGTCTTCGTAATAATTAACTACAGGTTGTGCAATATGACATAGTGCATTGTCATACTGAAACCGAAAGAGGATCCCTCCTCGTACTGCTTCCACAGCGTACGAAGAGCAGATTTGTTCAGAAGGACAATGTACCGCATTTCATTAATTGTTCCTAGAACGACGACCAGTAGCCTAAGCCCAGACCACGAGGAAAAACCTTAGGCAGTGAGAACATCTTCACCATTTGGAATGATACATACACACTGGCAAATAACATTCTCCTGGTATCCGCGCATCCCAAACAAGGCCATCAAATATGAAAACCGCGTATTGTGATTACTCCTTATCATAGCTTCACAACTTTTCAGGGACCAGAGGCCGCCGTAGCCTAGTGGTCAGGCGCGCGGGTGCATAAGGACACGTGCCTTGAGTGACAGGGGTTCAAGCCCGTGACTGCTGAATACGGTGCTGTTTCTTGTATTCTGTCTCTCTTTTGAACTCGTCTGACCGTTTGTTCGTCCCGGAGTATAAACAGATAATTTATTATGATGGATTTTTACCAAGAAAGTTGATGCGGTGCATTGCGAGCTGTGATGTTTGGTTGGGGTGCTGCAGCTCTTCTGTAAAATCTGATTCTCTACAGCTCCGTACATATCGTCTTTTTTTCATACATATCAGTTTCTGTTGCCTATTCTTACTCCTGGTTGACGGTATTGATGACGACAATTTGATATGTTCCCACAGGCTGTTCATCAAAAAATTGCATCTGTTAATAAAGCATATTTGCTTTGCAGATGGTATTCAGAATTTTACGTCCGTGGAATGTGATTTGTGGATTGAGTTGTGCTTGTGTAATTCTTTAAGTAGGAAAAATGCATGAAAGCCATGGTTCTTTGAAAGTAACCACTATGAAATTCACCCACGAATCCTTTAACACGTTTTTCCACTGTAGAAGCATATGTACGCACGTCGCATCCAAATCTGCCTCAAAAATGAAGTTAATATTCTTATTTGCTGTCCTGGATTGTACATTTTTATAAATAACTGTCTGGTGTTTTACACTAGGGTCGTATTCCTCTGCAGTGTTGTAATATTGTACGAATGTCATATGCTTTCCCATACATTTTGGAAAATCAAAACGCCTGATGCTTTCCATGCACTCGTAATGGTGAATCCACAGAGGATACTCCACTATCATTCGATGAGGCGTTAAAATTTCGTTGTAATATAAAATAATTTCATACTTACTATGCAGGTGTTTCCGGGAACTAAAAGTGTCGATAGAGATTACTCTCCTGGCCATGCGCATCATAACAAAGTTTTATAAAACAGACATCCAGTTGGAGAAATGCTTTGCATCAGTTTTGCATGATTATATTTATCAAGTGATGTTCCATGCAGGATGCAAATATGTGTTTTGCATACAAAACTGCATAAAGGATGTTACGAAGGCGCACTCTCTTGAGATACTTCATATTAAATTCAAATGCTGTTTTTTTCCTCTCAAATATGTGCCCATGGAAATTGATAATTTCCACTCCAAACTCATCTAATAAATTGACTTATCTACTCTCTTAATGGCATATACACTCCAGCCGACTGTACGGCTGTCTGCATCCATCACTGGTAAATTAATTGAATTTCTCAGATGCTGAGGCATGATCACAAAGCATATTATGTTGTATTGCTTCACGGAGTGTTTCAGGGTGTTCAATAAAGTCAGGAACGCATCTTTCATCCTCAATATAGTAAGTGCTGGATCAGATGAGTATGTCGTGGATATATGCGCTGTCACAGTCTAAACATTCGCGTAATCAGGAAAATATTTATGTCTTGTACAACTATCAATAATAATCTGCAATGGAACCTTTCGGAAATAAGTTTCGTGTCCAATTGACCATAGGTCGAATAAAACAGTCAGATAATAATATGAGTTAATTTTAATAATACAGTTTTGCTTTGTTTTCCAGACAGTGTAATACAACTCACAAGAGGAATGTAAAAGTGTCATCTCCGATTTATTTTAAACATTGCGAGGATAAATTATTCCTTAATGAGGCAAAATGACCAATCAGTACGACTCCATACTCAGAATACTCCGAGAAAATCCAGAAGAGAAAGTTTGTTTTTCTGCTTACCTTAATAGCTCATCCCTCTGTCTCAGTCTTTGCTTTCGTTTCAAATCTTAGACAACAAAGACTAACACAGAGAGGTGAGTATCGCATCTCATTGTTTCCAGTATATATAACTCTGTACCAAAGTAATTGAATTAATTTTTTTCGTGCTCTTTTTTTTGAGTTTTGGTTATCCTCACTTTATAAATTTAATAATATTTCTTTATTAGCTGTAAACAGTTAATATCCTTATTAACTTTATGACATACGAATAAAACATATCACTGTGGTTCTCTTACTGTATATTGCTAGCGATCAATTATACCAGGATGCGGACATTTCAATCAGTTAGCGATTATTTCAAAAATTGTTTTTGCAATCTGCGCTTCTGAGCGGGTAGCAATTTTAGAGATTTCTCCGATTACGTTGGAACTAATGGAACTAATTTGCTATAGTATGCGATTGTTGAGAATTTTTTCCTCATTTATGACAGGAATTGTAGCACCTGCAACACACACTTACACTTCCATTATTTAGCTTCTCGGGGTCGTAGATTAGTAACACGAATCTTACAGCTCGGTTTCACCCTGTTTGTTTAACATTATTATATACCAGATTACTCCTTATTATAATGTCTGACCATTACTTTTTATGCAGCTGTTCTCAGCAGCGTGTGATGACATTTATATTCTGTTCACTCTAACTTTAATCCTTATATAAACAAATATTTGTCGTCGGGTGTGACTGTCATTGTTAGTTGCTAAAAAATACAGTGGTAGTCTAGCAATGTGCCATGTATCTGCTTACTGCAGGATTAAAATTACAGTGAAAATAGTTTTTTTTTTGTTAAATGTGCTGTGATTCATATTTTTAGTGTATCGCCAATATAAACTATAGGCAGGCGAAATAGATAATAAACTCTTATAATACACCATCCTCTGCAAGTATTGAAATTCTCACTCCTGGAAACTAATGGTTAAATCCAGAGATAAAATGCCAGCTAGATGGCAGTAGTAGCTAACAATAGAATATAAAATACCCGAACACTCACTCAGTGGCAAATAGATTGAACAGAATGGGGCGAAAGAGGACTTTAATCCTTTCATAAGAGGTGCAGTAAGTTGTCACACAGAGTGCGTGTCCCTTTGCTAGAGAGCAGAAAGAATGGGACACCCAAAATCAATTGTTATGAACCTCCTACGCCAGTGGAAGACAGAAGGTAACGCGATCATTTGTTTCAAGCTAGATATATCACCATTAATGATTTCCGGAGCATGTCTGTCGATAGTTGAAATAGATAGTAAAAGAAGAAATAGTTGATCCTATACATATCTCAGTTGACGAAACTGGGAAATGTATAGGATCAACAACCATGAGAAAAACGTTTTGCGGGTTTAGCCTTGTTCCCCATGGTTGTGATCGATAAAATCATGAATGTCACTCTCACTTTTGAAATTGATATTCTGCTCAATAGAGTAAATAAATAAATATGCGTATGGCATATACGACTGGAATTCGATTCCCTGAATTAACTGTATTTAGCACCCGCGCTGCCTGGAACCACAGTTAACTCAAACGAGTGTGCTATTACACTCTTGAGTTCGCCACTCTACTATCAAGACAGTGACTATTGTACTTGACCCTCTGCTCTGTTGTAATGGATATTAATATAAATATGATGTGGTTTTATTGATCATAAGTTAACTGGTATTTTATGTTAATGTGATATGCAGTTGCCATCTGTACTGTATAATTTAAATTTATTTTATATGTAAACTCCGCTAATTCAGGGGATATTGCCTAGTACACTCTGTGACATTGAAATTGCAGCACCCAGAAGGAATGATCGGAAGTGCATCCAAATCATCCGACGGATAAGTTGCTCCGAGATATACGGGACCAATCGGGAGGAAGCTTCGGCTGATATAAAAACGAACATATAGATCATGGAATTGAAAGAAACGCGTGTGTGATACAATTAACAGGGTTTTGTCTCGCAGGAACCGACTTTATAGTGCAAGAAGATTGTAGAGAATGCAGAGATGTCACGTTCAATACTGATATCAGTAACTTAACTCAGCGACTTCGACAAAGGGCGGATTATCGGCCTTCGAAAGGCTGGATGGTCGTTTCGTCGTGTTGTAGCGGAACGTGATGTTGCCAACAGTGGCTGCAGAGGTGCGACGACTCGTCGAATGGCTACCGGCCATTGCGTCGATTGCGCCTGACCGCTATCCATCGTCACCAGTGTCTAGAATGGTGCCGCGCACGGGGCCACCTGGGATACAGAATACCGTCAAGTGGTCTTCAGCGATGAATCCTGCTTCTGCTTGGGACTAGAAGATCGCTGCATACCCGTGTGGTGACGACCTGGTGAGCGCAGTGACCCTACAGCTATTGCTGAACAACATACTGCACTTCCTGCTAGTGTTATAGTGTGGGGAGAGATTACTTTTGATAATTGTCGTTGGTGGGGTGCCTGACGCCATTTTTCAGCAGGACAACGCCCGCAGGGATTTCCTCTGAATGTTTTTCTGATATGGACTTCACTGTCTTGGCCGGCAAGTTCAACGGATTTCTTCCCCATCAAGCACGTGTGGGCCCATGATTGGACGCCATCTACAGAATGACTCACAGCCAGCACAGACCACGGATGTTCTGCGGGACCGGGTGCATGATGCTTGGCGGGAAATACCACAGGAGGCCATTCAACAGCCATAAAAACCAAGCCAAAAGCTATTCGACAGCTGTACGACTCAATGCCGATACGATTAGCTCATTGTATCCACAACCATGGCGGATTTACATCATGTTTATCTGTCCATTGTAAGCATCATTTTGTTCCATGTGTTCGCACGCACATTAGCTCTGCAACTTTTATCATGTGTTCTTAACTCCTTGGTTATCATTATTCTAAGTAGTATTCTTTCTGCATTCCTATTCCTTTAGGGTGCTGCAATTTCAATGTCACACAGTTTATTTTTGTATACTTTTAATATGGCAATAAAGGATTATATGTATGTACACAAGAATGAACAGGCAAGTTCCGAATTGAATTGCAAGCGTCCTGAATGTGAGGTCTTCCTCTGAATGTTTTCCTGATATGGGCTTCACTACCTTCACTGGATACGTATTTCATACATATCCAGTGGGTTCAGGTTATTTTAATGGGTTGGCCATGGCGCTGAATCAACATTCCTAATCATTTTTCCTAGTACAGTATGTCGTAGTCAGTTGATTGTGCGCCACTACGAAAGGTTTATTCAGTTTTTTAGATTATTTAAAAGCATTTGCGCTCATCAGTTTTCAAATCTGTGCATAAAAAGAGCTCTAACTGGAAAAGGAAACCCCCCCCCCATTTTGGACAGATGGTTATGTGAACTTTTTTTTTTTACATTCTTCGGTACGTAGAACTACCCCAATAATTCGATGTCATTTTGAGAATTTTCTAAATTACAATCCTGGTGTGCGCTTGTTCTTAGAAAAGATTAAACAGAAACGTCTTTGTTCAGATTGTTAAGTATCGAAAGAAAGAAGGTTCAATTAGAAACCAGCTTCGGGAAAGTTCTTTAACAATTAACGTATTCGGCAGAATCTTTGCCCTGCGTAGGTAGGCAATGAACAGAGTCACAATTAAGACACGCAGAGATCGATATCAGTGCAAACCTCCCGTCTCTAGTGTGCGAACGTTAATCTAATTTATCTGCATTAAGGGGTTTGAGGGAACTGTAGGCGCCCTGATTTCAACAGAATCGTGTGTTCTATATTTTTTTCAAGCCCACATGCAATAGAGGCCAACATAGAGCAAAGGTAAAACAATAAAGCGTAGACTTACGTTTAAATGAATGGTGTTTGAACGTAAGTGGGTATTAAAGAAAATCGCAATAAACAAATCAGAAAGTCGCAATCGTAGGCCGTTTCAAAAGGCGCCAGAGAGAGCGAGAGAAACAATTCGGCGATTATAATGGGTAAATTACGAGAAAGTTTTTTGGGCCTAATTTGCGGGTGCATTTTTTCATGTTTTTAATCTTTCCTAAACTTTTAGCAACATGCAGTTTGGGCTAAAGATTTAATACATTGGTTCTTCCCTCTTAGTTTATTTTCTATCATTGTTTTTAATCTGAATATATATTTTTAACTCCACACCAAATAGGCTTAGTGTGCAGTTAAAAAGATTGTAAAAAGGAAATAACATCTTTTGAACATGCGCACAAGTTTTAACCCGTTACGAGGCAGTTTGGCGGAAAGTTGCTTTGAGTACACGCTTATTTTTAGGCGAGTTAGCTTAATGCGTTATGCGCCTATTTGTTTTCACTACCTCCCGTCTATCTGTCTGTCCGTCCACATGTAATAACTCGACTCCTAAGGAAAAAATTCATATTTAGCTATTCTAGAAATATTTGTCCATCTATTCAAAATTTCGTTAAAATCGGCCAATAGAAATCCGCAGTTATTATTTCTTCGATCGTTCGTCCATTCGCATATAAAAACTCGACTCTTACTGGATGAATTTTCGTGAAATATTTTTATTTGGTTCGTTTGGAACGATTTATTGACTTTCCAGAGTTCATTGAAACCGGACCAATTGAAACCTGGCAATTATTATTATTATTTTCATACCTATCACATAGGTGTATGATAGATATTTCATACATCTATATATACCGTATGTTCTAGCTGGAGCACCGGATATTGTGTTTTTTGCCATGCGCTGATTGGAGGAATGAATGGGAACATGGACTGTGCGTAGAAACGAAATGCCTTCTGTTTGTGCATAAATCGTCGTTTTTATCCGGGTTAGCATAAGCGCCTATTGCCTTCACCATGTCCGTCTGTTTGTCTGTCCGTCCAACCGCATAACACTCGACTCCCAGTAGAAGAATTTCCATGAAATTTTTATATTTGTCTAGCCATACCGAATTTCATTCAAATTGGACAAATAGAAATCCGGCAGTTATTATTTCTTTCTTCCATACAACTTGCATTTAAAGATGAAATGCACAAAGCATAATTATATATGGGTTTTAAATAATTAACTATATAATATCGCTGTAGAAACGCCGTAGTTTACTCATAAATTTAAACTACGTACGTAGTGTAAAAGGCATCCACCGATGGTAGGCCAACAGCTTTGAAACGGTGCCGTCTGGGTGGTGGTATCCGCTGAGAATGAATAACAGTAATCTTCTCTGCTAGAGAAGCTTATTCAATGTAGTGCACTACCTGGTATCTCGTTGTGAAGGCAGCCACAATATGAGATACAATTAAAACGATGCCTTTTACACTACATACGTAGTTTAAATTTATGGGTAAACTGTGGTGTTTCTACACCGATATTATATATTATAATATATAATTTTAAGACGATATTATAGACGAAGAACGAAGTGATCGCCCGTCAACGTCCCGAATTCGATTCGATCGACAACTGATCACTAGAAAAATTGCCGAGGAGGCTTCTCTTTCATTTGGTTCGATTACTCCATGCATTCTCATTGAAGATCAACGATAGCATCGAGTCCTCATTTCATCTTAGTTGTAGAAAGCTGTGTCGGATTCTGCATTTTTAACACACAAATTATAACGGGTGATGTGTCTTAGTGTATGCATATAGCCTAAAGGTCAAACTTCAAATTTCTTAATCCAAAACAATATGATTACCAAGGCCAAAAAAAAAAAAAAAAAGTGTGGCATTCAAAATTACTTGTGAAGGTCATGCTGATTGCATTTTTTTGGCAAAGAGGAGATGTTAACTGAATCCGTCCCGAGAGGTGTCCCCACTGATGCAGCTTGCTATCAAGGAGTTTTAAAACGGTTGAGAACCGCAGCCCCCGGAAAACTACCTGAAAAATGGCGAAATGGTTGCTCCTTCACCATTACAATGCTCCGTGTCACACGTAACTAGCCATCCGGCAATATTGGTT
Source organism: Mastigoproctus giganteus (assembly GCF_048544385.1). Classification (NCBI taxonomy): domain Eukaryota; kingdom Metazoa; phylum Arthropoda; class Arachnida; order Uropygi; family Thelyphonidae; genus Mastigoproctus; species Mastigoproctus giganteus. The sequence continues at coordinate 227,042,723 of NC_143578.1, read as the reverse complement.
CGACAAAAACATTTCCGCAACCGTACTTGGTTTGACCTCATGCAACTTTTGGCTATTCCGAAAATTACAACAGGACATGAAAGAAAAACGTTTTCAGTCGATTCAAGAAATGCATTCACAAAGGATTTCAAAAAATGCTTCACTTTGTGGCAAGCACATGATGGAACAAGTATTTGAATGCAGACGAAGGATGAAGAACATTAATAATGTAAACATTTATCATTGAATAAAATATTCTTTTGCAATGTCCATACTTTTAAATCATACCTTGTATGTTACATACAGACTTGAGCAATGCGAATTCTCAAAATCTTACCAATGGGTTAATACCTACAACACTGTATTTCAAAGATTCCTTTCTTTATATATCTCGGTAGGAGGTGACTGTATTGAAGACCAGAAGCTGTGGAGGAGTAAACCAAAGTAAGACTGATTGGGAGGTCGCCGTAAATTGTCGTCATTAGACGGACGTGCCTCGCAATTTGCTCTTGCGTTCACCGGAACGGAATGTTGATGAAGTGTCTCACATTTCCTGTACATCGTTTCTGCAGGGGATGCACGTTGGCCCAGCTGGGCTCGGATGGTCCAGCGTGGTGGCGAAAAGCAAATGAGAAAGACAGCATGAAATTGCTGTTCATTGCAAGGCGTTACTGTACGAATGCCGCAGTCCTATGACAACGGTTGCCACGGGAACAGAGTGCGTTTTTAAAACGTTCATTTATTGCTAGTGACAGTGTAATGGAGTTGTTTGGGAATCTCTTTTATTTATGTTGCTTTCCAAGCCAGCAGCCAGCATCATGAAGACTGCTGTTGAAGCTCGTCCAGGTAGCTAATGTAATGTGATTTCAGAAGAATTCATTCCTGTTCGGGAGAATGTCCCCGAACAAAGTCACGACTACTCAACCAAACAAGCATTCTAACTTTTCCTGTGTATTCCACCTTTATTTCGTCGTTTGACTATTTCGAGAATCACAGTCCCGATGTCTGCATAGGGAAGCAAAATCCCACTACAGGAAACAAAGACGCTAAATGGGTTAGATAAGAGTATCGTCTATCTTTTCTTTCGTGCTCAAGGGTCAGTTAAGTTCTTTTTTCGCTGGTGAGCCGAAGAGCGGGAAGTAGGAGCCCCCCCCCCCTGATAAAGTCCACAGTGAGATGGATGACGCCATTACCGAGTCTCTTAATGACTGTTACGCTACCTGGGGAATCGATATTTTATCGCTTCTGGGTTTCTTTGTGTGTGCCCGAGGCGTCGTCACATCTTCAAGCACGCTTGCGTTTGAAATCCAAAAGTAAAACATCTCCTTGTGCGAACAGCTGGGTAGTGTTTCAGCGTCTGATAGCTTTTTCTGACAGCGATGTGCGAAATAACCACGGAGTTCACAACTGAATACTTTACTCGCCAACGGTAGCTTTTCACAGATAACTTTTATTGCGGTTTGCAGTGAAGTACATTACGCCACCTTCTGGCAAAAGACTCTGTAACAGATGGCGTGTGACATTTTTTAAGCTTATCATTCTTGTTAGATTTTACGGACCATTTCCTGCTCCCACCTCTCACTCTTCTTTTTTCTTTCTCTTCCTTCTGCCCTCGTTGTAGCTCAGTGGTTATAATCACCGTCCTTCGGACACCACGTCGAACAGGTTTGGGTTCGAATCCCCTCAGTAGCGCAAGGCACTTTTATGGATCTTTTGCATACTCTGCCTGTTTTTCCCCCCCTATTGGCTGAGTTGGTTGGTCTCAGACGAAGATAGCAAGGTATTTTCTCCCATAATCTCAGGTTTTCGTCCTAACCAGAGTACACACAATTTACGGACCTATACACATACGTGGATGAGTTTGTTCTCTCGAGTAACGCTGATATGAAATATTTTAATTATATACCCCCCCCCTCGCATGCCATCTGCTTATATGGTATGGCACTCGTCTACATATCTCTTTGTTTATCCTGTCTCTTTAGACCGTCTTTTATAGAAAAAGGTGACTTTATTTATAATAAAATGCAGTGCAAATTTTCATTTGAAATGAAATTAAAGACAAACAAAAAGACATTATACTTAATTTTCTTCCGAATTTCTGATTATTTATCATATCAGTGATATGATCTGTGAATATTATTAATATTTACAGATCATGTCAATCGTTTGTGAAGTATTCAGTTGCCTCTTTCTTGTGGGCTTGCCATGTGAATAGTTCTATAAATCTCAGTGAAGAAGGGCAAAATTAATTTTTGAGAATATTCGTGTCAAAAGGATTAAAAGGAATACATTAAAATACTACTTTTTAGTAATAAAATCACGATTCCTGGTGTTGGTACGTTTTTTAGTAATAATATCTTAATAGTAAAATTGCTTTACTGAATGTGCTGAAACTTCAATATATATATATATATATATATATATATATATATATATATATATATATATATCTTCAGAATGTATATAAAATTGTGTGTATAAAGAAATGAATGAATGAAAAAAATGATAACTGCGTGTGTTCTATGGTCGACTTTATTTTGCTGGACGAAGAACCCAGTTTCCGGGAGAAAAAACCACGTTGCTCTCGCCTGAGACCGACTAAATCAGCCACGTGAAAAAAAGCCCATAAAAATGCCTTACGTCATCGCCGTGGCTCGAACTCGGGTCTTTTCCACCAGATGTGGGGAGGACGGCGATTCTACCAACTGTGCTTTCCTCGAGGCCATCTGGTTGGATACAGTTCGTTGAGAGACCAATAGAGACGGAAGAGACTTGTGTAGAATAATAGTCAGTCAATAAAATAACCCAGTATAACGGTTTTAACCAAGGAGGCATTTCAGAATCCCTCTTTGATTACCAGCGATATCCCATCCATGGCAAGGTACCACGAGTCATTGTTGACTGCTCAGCTCGGTTTCAAAAATGGCAGCAGAACACAAGAACGTACGGTAGCAGTGGGTTCAGGAATACCAGCACTGGACAGTGGAGAATTGGATAAACATTCTCTAGTCTGAAACTCCTGCTGCCTTTTGTTTCATGCTGATGGGAGGACTTGGCAAAAACACAATGAGTCCATGGATTTATCTTGCTAAGTGTCCAACAGTGCAGGCTGGTGATTGTGACGATGTAATAGTATGGAGAGTGTTTTTGTGGTGTACATTAGCTCCATTAATACACTGCTCGACAAAATTAACAGAACACACAGAAAACGTGATGTAACTCGTGCAGCTTACGATGAAGCAGGACAAAATTTCGTATGGTGGTATATCATAGAATAACGATGAAATGAGGAGACAGCGTGAAGCGTCGGACAAGTATAAGGGACATTTTGTATAGGAACTGTGTAACAATTACGAAAATTCGCATTACAGAAATCAATACACGATGCTGGAAAATATTGTCACATGACATCAGTATGACACATGATCGCCTCCATCTGCTAAATAAGCCTGACAGCGGTGAACCATGCTCGATATAAGGGTGTCTATAAGATTCTATAGCAACAAATCCAATTCTTTCACCAGCGCAGACCTTAGCTCACCAAGTGACCGAGTAGTAGTTGGCTATCGGCGTGCAATGCGACGCCCAAGGGTGGCCCACACATGTTCGATCGGATTTAAATGTGATGATCGTACTGTCTAGGGCAGTCGAAGGATATCTTCACTTTCAAGATATTCCTCCACCACTTGAGCTCTATGTGCAGTAGTTCTTTCTTGCATGAAAAGAAAATCTGGCCCAGCCGAACCCCTAAAAAGGCGCACATAGGCTTTGAGGATCTGTTCTTTGTACCTCTGTGCAGTTGCGGTATCCCTATCAAAATCACGAAGAGGGGTGCCGCCGTTAATCATTATTCCGCCCCAAACGAGAATACCGCCTGTACCGTAACTACTCCTTTTTCTGATGTTGGAGGGATGGTACTGCATTCCTCGTTGTCTCCAGATGAACTAAAGTCTAGAATCCATTTGTAGGCTAAAACGAGACGTATCAGAGAATAGAATTGTATCCTATTTGTCAGGGCTCCAAGTCACATGTTCATGGCATCAGTTTCGACGAGCTCTACAGTGGTTTGGGGTTAATGTGAAACAAACCACTGACTTCCTTGCGTATAGTGCACTTGAATTGAGCCTTCTTAACACAGTCCAGTTGGAAATATTTTCACCTGTGATCGCAGTAACCTCAAGAGACAGTTGATGACGGGACACCGTAGGGTACCGTCTTATTGTTAGAGCCAGATAGCGGTTTTTTCTGGTTGACATAATCCTCTGGCGACCTCGGCCAGCTCTTTTGTAATGGTTCCTGTCTCCTGAAACTGCTTTCATAGTGCCTAGAAGACGCTGCGTGAATTATTAAGCCAACGTGCCGCCTGCGACTGCCCTGCTTCAGGTCGTCCAGCGGCCCGCCATCTCAAACTATCATCTAAACGACGACTTGCCATCCTGAGTACTTGGAAATATGGCTATCCCACTGAACAAACCAAAAAACAGGAATGAAGTGATGTGGTCGCAACCCGTGTTTCTATAGGCATTAATAATTGTGTAATGTGCGGCTCTGTAGGTAGAATGATTTCTGTTGGATACTCGGAATTTGCAAGCCAGGATGTGTATTGTATCAAATATTTGCCTTCGGCAACACTGTTCACGATAAAATATTCATGAAAAACATTGCGTTCTGTTAATTTAGTCGAGCAGTGTATCAGTGGTACAATGTTTGGCTACTACAGGTTATATTGAAATTGTTTCCAGGCGCATCTCTTCATGGCATGTGCGAATGAGTCCTTCCAATAGGATTATCTACCATTTCACAAGACGAGAATTGTACAGAACTGATTCCATGAATGTAAATTCAACCACCTTGTTGGCTGATGCGGTGGCCTCCATCGATCTCCGTTGAATTGAGCATCGGTGGGATGAGTTGTAACGAGGGCTTAGGAATCAAACTACAACTATCAAATTTGCAGCAAGTGTGGGAAGTAGTTTACTCAACGAGGTATCGAATGTGTGCCATAGGGATGCTGGTCTATGTTGATTCAACTACTTCCCACACTTGCTGCAAATTTGATGATTGTTGTTTCTGTATGCCACGAAGGATCGAGGGTGTGCTGAGGACTAAAGGGGAGGGCCTATTTGCTTGTTAGGTAGGTGTACCTAACAAAATGGCCACTTAGTATATGTCACGTTTCATTCGTGGGTCAAATAATTTAAAAGCATTCATCTGTGTTGATTCCTCTCAGTATTCAAGATGAACCGTGTAGACGGATAAACTATTACAAAGGTGATTCAAAAAGTGATAGCAGTTTACTTATAGTTAAAATTATTGTTTATTTATGGACTATAAATTATTTAAGGGAAAAGGCCTCACATGCTACGAGGTAGAATGACTAACATGTAGGTTAGTACAAAAGCATCATTTTACCGTAGCCATCTACTAAAGTAGTTAAATTAATTAATTAAATTGGCAGTTATATCTCATATTGTTAATGCTTTTACAATGAGTTTTACTACCTCGAATAAATAACACTTCACCAGTGGAGAAGACTACTGTTATTTATTTTCAGCGGATCCAGGTGGTGGTATCCGCTATTCAAGGTAGTACAATACTGTGGCAATTCGTTGTGAAAGCATTCACAATATGAGATAATTCCAATTTAATTAATTAATTTAACTACTTATGGCTACGTTAAAATAATGCTTTTGCACTAACCTACATGTTTGTCATTCTACCTCGTAGCACGTGAGGCCTTTGCCCTTAAATGATTTATAGTCTATATCACTGCACTCCATCAGGCATCTCTCATATTGTGAAGTTATACTTCGTAATTGGGTTGTCACTATTCCAACACCAAGGTACCTGCCCACCCACCGAAGAGAAGCCAACAAGCTTTGAAACGGTGGCGTCTGGGTGGTATCCGCTGAGAATAAATAGCAATATTCTTCTCCACTGGTAAAGTGTTATTTATTCGAGGTAGTACAATACCATGGCAACTCGTTGTGAAGGCATTCACTATATGAGATATAACCAAAACGATGCCAATTTAATTAATTAATTTAACTACTTTGGTAGATGGCTACGTTAAAATGATGCTTTTGCACTAGCCTACATGTTTATTTATAGATAAAATTTTGGTAAGAATTGTGGCTGTGGTTCAAATTGTGACTGTAGGTGTGATTAAGATGTATTTATGGTTAGACGTTATGGTCAAAAATTATATAAAAATTTGTTTTATTTCATTTCAAAAATTAAATGGTGTGATAAGATTGTTTTATAGTCAGTTTTAAAACTGCGCGTGCGGTGGATGGTTTATAGAGATAGCACCCTTCCTTACAATATTACCCCAAGATCAAAGAGCGCTCAGTAAATTGATTTCCTAAATGGCGAGATATTGAAACTTTCGTATTGCTTTGTTCGTATAGCTATTGATTTGAAAAAAAAAAAAAAAAAAAATATATATATATATATATGAATAGCCTTTATTCTAAGCTCTTCGAAAATGAACTTAAGCTACCTAGTAGAACAAAAAAGAAAAAAAAAACCCACAGGGTAATTTGCGGAGGAGTTTTATTGCAGCGAATAAAAATAGTGTTAGATCTTGTATTGAAAAGTAATGAAACATTTCCTGTCTAATATATTGTGTTTTAGCCACATTTCTATTTGAATTATTCTTATTTTGTCGCTATTATTTTAATACACTACGATAGAGATGCGCTAGTCCACGACGTTCTTTAATCATTTTCTGAGAGAAAACTGAGGTTGTGTTTTCATCATTTGTGTCATTGTCATGTGTATTTCCTCCTCATTATATTTTGGTGTTTACAATTTGCTCGAAATCAGATTTTCTACACTGGTGTGCAAAATTTAAGGACCAGTCAGATTTTCACCTGTAGCTTCTCATAGGAGTGGCCTAGATAAGGGAAAAACATACCAAATGAACCTCATGAGGTACAGAAATGATGAAGGAAACAAAACGGTACAGAGGGACTTTATTCAAAAATGGCAACATAGCACTGGCTGCCATGATACGGATACATCACTGCCAAAGATGGAACAAAGGGAAGAGGTGGTAGTAAGAGATATGGCCACCCCTAATGTCGATGCAGGCTTTGCACCGCCTGTGCATACTTAGAACAGTGTTGTTGATAAGTTCGTGCGGTAACATCGTCCATAACTCTGTCAGCGCCGTCTTCAGCTGGTGAACATTTTCTGGTGGGTGTGGACGTGCCTCTAGGCGTCTTTCCAGAGCGTCCTATATGTGTTCGATGAGGCGCCTCCGTAGCCAGGTGGGAAGGAGCAGCAGTGCGTAGCACATGCTTCTTGATTAGACCGGGGTTCGAGCCCGTCACCACCAAATACGGAGTATGCGGAAAGGTCAAGGAATGACCACCGCATATCCCGGAGCAATATGGCCTTAGTTGCTAATGCTCCTAAAAACCAAATAACATAACATAACATGTGTTCGATGGGATTTAGACCGGTGGAACGGGCAGGCCAATCCATACGAACAATGTCCTCACTTTCCAAAAGCATATCAACAGCTGCAGTGTGGCGTTATCATCCATAAACACAACTCGGGGCCAATGGCACCTCGGAACAGACGCACATGGGGAACGATTACCTCAGTATAGTAGCGTGTACCAGTTACAGTACCGCCTTCCAGTATCTGGAGTTTTGTACGTCCATCCAAGGTAACTCCTCCCCAGACGAGAACACCTCGACCGCCATATCGATCCCTTTCAGTGACGTTTACGGGGTGATACCGTGTGCCAACCTCTCGGCAGATTAGCTGACGTCCAGAATCGCTGCTGAGACTGAATCTACTCTCATCAGTAAAGAGTACTTTAAGTAAAGATTTTTGTGGTTGTAACCTTTAGAAATAGTGTTGGGCCTCCGTAGCCGAGTGCGCAGGAGCGGGAGTGCAGTAGCACACGCTCTTTGGGTAGACCGGGGTTCAAGTCCCTAACCGCTGAATACGGTCGATCTGCCAACCCGCACTGGACCAGCGTGGTAGATTATGGTCCATTTCCCTCAACATGAATTGTTGAGGAGGCTTCCATCCTGCAGTGGGTTGATAATTGGCTGCACTTTACTTTTTTTTACTTTAAGTTTTGCACACCAGTGTATGTACGATGAGAGTAATCCTAACGGGGACAATTTTGATTCGCTTTCTCTAACAGTATTCAAATAGACCTACGACCTTGGTTGGACTACGTTGCCTTTTCTCAAATGAAACCACTTTTTACGAATTTACTATAAAAATTCATGAAACTAAATTTGACCGAATTGCAAACAAAAAAAGGCATCCTCAACAATGCTTTTGATACCAGCGTTGCGATCAAAGTTTACGAATGCCCAAACTTAATCTTCCTTAATTTAAGGAGGAGACTTGCCACTAGCATGGTTACAGTGGAGTACCCTATATCTCTGAAAATACATTTCCGAGAAAGAAACTAATGAAGTCAGAATTTCGTTCAAGGCTCGCCACTAGTAAAAGATAGCCAGCCGCTGGTCTAGGGCATTATATGTAATTTTGATTTCTCATGTACTTTATATCGCATCTCGGCAGTATTTTCATTGCGACTTGCTTTCCGTTGCTCGAAGACAAATATCAGCGAGGGTATAAGAACAGAGCGAGAGAGAGTAAAAGACAACTTGTACCTTTAGTTACGGAAACACGAAGCCACGCGTGGGTAGTGGCAGCCCTTCAGGCCAATGACAAGCGGAAATTCATGGCAGGCAGACTCCGGCATTTCTCTGACATTCTTGTGTACGTGGAAAAGCTTTTCAATATTTTCTGACTGTCATCGCTCCAGGTAGACACGTAGAAATCATTTTCTTGGTGTTTTCTGGAAAGAACTCAATGTTTTCTTACCGTTCCGCACAAATTTTATGATCAAACTAGAACTCTGCCTGCCTTAGAGTTGTAGAGTAAATGCCAAAGTATTCCTTGTTTGATTCCTTAAAAAAAAAGTGCTTAAATGGTTTAGAGAATATGTACGTTCCAACGCCATCGAGCTAAAATGTCACGCGCTTAAATAGTTACTGTTCTATGTCCATTCTAAGAAAAATCGAACAAAGCCGTTTCCCCCCCCCCTTTCTTTTATTAAAGGATCTTAAACTCAACAGCTTTAACTTATATTAAATTGGTATCTTAACTTTTGTAGGTATTTTTAGAACTGTAAAACTATTTGCTTTGTATCGTGGCAGAGGAAATCTTATTTGGTGCTACTATTAATGAGACGATTCTGTTAGCAAACAGCGCCTTCCAGTAATCCCTCTGTCAAAGTCGAAAGCAGCAGCATAAGAGAAACAGAAGCGGAGTCTTTGTGATCCGTTTGGTTGATCGGCTCCGGGCTATTGTTAAAGTAGAAACACAGAAACTTGAATGCTGTCTCGGACTGTCTCGGCATGGTCCGATTGAGAGAGAGAGAGAGAGAGAGAGAGAGACTTTATAGCGAACTAAAATCGATCAGACTTCACAGTTAGCTAATGAAAACCAGGGGGAATATTACCGTGAGGGTTTTTATCTTTTTTTTTTGTTCTATCTTGGAAAAATCAGATGATATTACGGCAATTGGGTTTTCTCCTTCTTGTTACAATTGATTCTTTTTTATCACCTATTGTTAAAGATGCTGGAAATTAAAAAATGTTTTATCAAGCACCCGAAGAGAAATTTAGGATTTAATTTTGCAAGAATGCCTTTGATGATGGAGCACGAATAATGATATCTTTCTTGGGAACTGTATATACCATATTACCAAAAAATTGAGACAGCATCTTCAAATGAGAATGGGTCTTTCCACACATTGTATTGTTACTGCAAAGAGAGATTGCTTTAAAATTATTAGCAGGAAAGACAATAATTACAACAACTTCGTTTTCCGAAATAAGATCGACTGTTTCTTTATCTGCAAGGATCTCATAAAGAAGACTTGGGGTGCCCGATCATAATAAAATAACCAACTGAAAGTTTTCTTCATGGAAACAAGGTTTGACTGATCTTTAGAACATGGATACACACGAGTCACCGCCTTGCGAGCTTGGCCGAATTCGGGGGAGGGGGGGGATTCAAGCAAAAGAAGTGTGGTTTTTTTTTTTAATAGACTTCCATTTTTGGCTAGTGAAAAAAAAAAAAGGTTAGGTTAGTTTACGCCACTAATTCTGGACGGATTCAAGCAAAAGAAGCCACGCCTGCAAAGTGGTACCCATACCACTCTGCAGGAATATAACCCAAGGTTTAAAAGCAGTGATATCATAGTATGAAGGTGCCTCGCAGATAGTACAGTTGATGTAATCACTTTCCTTACCACACCGGCTGAAAAAAGACTCGAGTTCGATGACAGTCAATGGCGCGAAGAAGTTTTATGGAGCTTTTTCACGACGTGGCTGAGTTATTTGGTCTCAGGCGAGGGTAGCACGGGTTTTATTTCGATAACTTCGGGTTTTTCATCTAGCAAACAGACAAATTGACCGCATAACACCCAATTTATGGACATAATATATATGGCACAATATAGCATACGTCTCTGATTTGTCTAAAACTGTACTACTAACTACTGTATCTCCAGAGCGTTTCAAGCTTAATGGTAGGAATCTGAGCCGGAAGTTTGTCTTCTTGTTGGATCACTTAAGGAGCTAGAATTCTTTGGCAAAGAGCGGTTTAATTGATATCGGTGCCGTTAAGACCTGGATTTCAGCTACACAGAGAAAAGGCGGTTCTAATTTATCTCACGGTTATCGATTTATCAGTAATGTATAGCAGATATTTGCTGTCCATCGCAGTTTTGAAGCATGCTTGAAGAGCACACCTAAGTGGACATTAAAACGGAGTTTGGGGTCGAGCACAACCCTCAGATCCTCATGGCTGAAGATATTTGGGATGAGTTGGATTCTGCTTCTGCGAATATATTGTGAATTCGCAATTTTCAGGATTGATTTTTAGTGCAAACCGACAGAAAAAAGATGCAACTGTAGTGAGTGTAGTATTAATTTATATTTTTTACCAGGTCTTAAAATGGACTAACGGGAGAGCGTATTTTGATGTCATCTGCATAACTTAGCAACCACTGATTGTTTGCAACTAGTGGGGAGATCACAGCAGTAAACAGAAGGTCAGAGTGGACCACTCCTTTTTGGACTTCTATGTTAACAGACCTGTTTAGGGTGCGATCCATTGTATGACGCTTTACTGCCCTATTTAGCAGAAGAGATGACAGGAAGCACAGCACGTGTCCTTTGATTTGACAGTTGTTTTACAGGAGGATGAGAAGGTCCTTAAAGTGGTAATTCTGTTCCTTGTGTCAAAACTCGTGCACAAGTTTTTAAGTCAATTGTCTGATTCTGTTTTTCAGTCGATTCCGTGGTTCAAGTCCACATGACTACTAAATACGATAATATTCATGTGTTTTGTCTATCTTATGAACTCCTCTGACCTTGTGTGGTCCTCGTGGAGCATAAAAGTAAAAATGTATTATTATTTTTTTATTTTGATAAGGAATCTCTTAACTCTGTTCCAATATCAAATAATGGCAGAAGTTGCAAAAGAATAAAACAACGTTCGTATCGACTGAAAAGCAGAATAAGGCAACTGACATAAAATGTACAGAAGTTGTGACACAAGGAACAGAGATTACCACTTTCAAAAGTAACTCACGGGAAAGTTAACTCTGGTTTGAGAGTTATTGGAACCAATTCTCTCTACAGCATTATACAAATTACGAACACTGCTAATGGAGCAAAGCGAACTCGTAATGTCTTCATCCTTAGACTGTCCTCCAGTACCGCTGCAGACGAGGTGAATGACTTTCCTGTTCTCAGAATTACTGGTAGTCACCAAGCTCTCCACAAATTATCTCATTTATGTGTTATTTAAGATAAACCTGGATGCAACACCAAATGCAGTATCGGGATCTGCTGGCAGAGTCCCATTCCTGAGTTGTGTTGTATCTCGTTCATCCACCTGGCTGAAATTTCGTTAATTGAATCACCGACCCTCTTTCCAGCCGTATCGCTTATTGTTATTCTCGGTGATCTGTTCGTCTTTTTCGTGTTTGCAGTGCTTTCCAATATCCTCACAGCAGAACCTTTCTTTTCCTTGATTGCACTCTTTCTCCCGTATCGCTGTGAGCACTGTTTTGCATTTCAAATTCGACATGTTCCGTTTTATCTCCGCTTCTTTCTGTTTTATCACCTATCATAGGTCTGCTTTTACCAACCTTTTCTACCAACTCTTCTATCATAGGTTTAAGTTCGCTAGATCTGCTACCGTGCACCTTAATTCTTTGACAGTTGTTGTCAGCATCGAAATATGTTCTTTCAGTGAGTCAGTCTGTTCATTGAGTATCTTGTGTTCCGACGTTATACTAGTTATCAAGTGTATGATAACATTAAATTATTCTGCTTTTTTGTTTGTTTGTTTTCTGCCTATTGCTTTCCTTTAATATGATTACTTCCCTTTGAAAGAACACTAGAACACTAATTCTGTCTTCTGTGTCTGTAAAAGTTGTCACTGACGAGCGAATATCACTTCCTGTTACATCGTTTGATTCCACTTTTACATTTTTTCTTCTTCTCTGTTTATTTATCCACAAAAAGCGGACTACCCCGGGACGGCTATGTGCCAGGAAGGTGTGTTATTTACTGTCTGAGGTACGAGGTATCACATGTACAACGGTTTACAAGTAGAGTACATGCGGACTCGACCTGAGAAATTTACACAGAATTTTACTTATATACAAAAGATTGTACTGATATCCAAAGCATGAAAAATTGCCTAATTTGTCGAAGATCTCAAGCCTATTGGCTAGAAGCATCTCTCTCTCTCTCTCTCTCTCTCTCTCTCTCTCTCTCAGAGAATTTAGATTTGTGATCGCTTTTCGCTATTTTTGGTCTAGAGAATAAAGATGATAGAGTTGGGCATGTATTCATCCTTTATGAGCCGTGCTAAAGTGAGGGCATTTCTTGCAGCCATCAAACGTCTCCAGATAGTGGTGTCCAGATTTTGCTTGGAGGTTGTTGTAGTCTGGTTTTAGGAGCAGCACGACTAACGCCATATTGTTCTGTGTAAACTGCGTGTTACACAGAGAGCCTGTAAACTATGTGTGTTCTGAGGTCGATTTTCTGTTTTCTGGACGAAAAATCCGAGTTTCCGGGAGGAAAGGCGGTGCTACCCTCTCCTGAGACCGACTAACTCAGCTACGTTTTGAAAAAGGTCCATAAAAATTCCTGCCATCATCGACGGGACTCGAACTTACGTCTTTTCTACCCGGTGTGAGGAGGACGGCGATTGCTTGGAGAATGGACCTGGAAATAGTAAAAGGCTTGCCGACACCCTGTAGGTAGGAAGGAGCAGCAGTGCGTAGCACACACTTCTTGATTAGACCGGGGTTCGAGCCCGTCACCACCAAATACGGAGGATGCGGAAAGGTCAGGGAATGACCACCGTATATTCCCGGAGCAATATGGCCTTAGTTGCTAATGCTCCTAAAAACCAAATAACAAACAAGCCGACACCCTGTTCATCGATCTTATTAACCAGTGTTCCAGACCGAGGTATTTGTTTAGGTATGTGGCAGGAACAGAGGGCCAAATTTCAGAAGTGTAAAGAGGTATAGGTGTAAGGCACTTCAGGATGTACTGGCAAATCAGCACCGGATTACTCACCCCCACCAGCTCCTCTCATACGGCCCACAGTGAGGTTGGAAAGTGAGCCCTTCATCTCAGGTGAGGCCTAGGTGTGTGTAGGACGTCTCCCTTTGCACCCGATCGCAGCTTACAAAGATTTGAATATCATTTTTAACTATTTTTTTTTAAATAATTGTCATTTGAGCTGATTTTGAAGGGTTCAGATGCAGCACAGTTGTTTCAAGATATTTTCCTAGTCTCAGTATCTGACTAGACGGTTGGAGGTTTATATCATATAATGGTTCTGGCGAGGATTATTTGAGCTCACATAGAACTTCAGGTCGTTAGTATAGGTAACAAAATGTGAATTATATGCTAAGAATGGCTCCGAAACTGCTGCAAAAAGGATCGCTGAAAGCACACTCCCCTGTGGGATGCTACTTGCGATGTCTAAGTTATATGGAAGTTGTTCTGGGTTTTGAGTATTGTAAATTTAGCAGTTACGAGCTCGAACCCCGGTCACTCAAAGCACGTGTACTTATGAACCCTTGTGCCTGACCACTTGGCTACGGCGGCCAATGAAGGCGCGAAATTATCTTTTTATCATTAATTTCATAATTGTTTCCCTTGCTTTTCTAAATTCTAAAATTGTGGAGAGCTTGGCGATTCAACAAGTAATGCTGACAACAGTGAGGTCATTCACCTCTTCTACTGTGGTGCTGAGAAATAGTCTACTGTTGAAGACGTTCTGAGTTAGTTTCGCCTATTACTAGTGTTCGTAATTTACACCTTCCTGCGGTGAGGATTGGTTCCAGTAACTCTTAAACCAGAGTGATGAAATCCTGCTTACGCTGCAGAAGAGACTAGAGTTTAGTTCCTTTGTTTTCCTGGATTTACCCACCGAATAGCATGTTAAATTTAACGAAGCAAGCAGAAATTCATCATGCATTCGCTCAGAAGCCAGGTTGTTCGATCAACCGAGATTCTTTACCAAATATTTACATTCAAAGGCTATAATTGCAGGACTATTTCTTTATTTTTTTGTCTCTCTTTAATTCTTCATTGGTTTAGATCTTTTTATATGCATCGGGGTTGAATCTTAATAGAGTTCTTTTTTAGGATTAATTCTAAGTTATTGTTTCACAGGTTTTCCGACTGAATCAATCAATTTCCTTGCAGAATACTGATCGTAAAGTTTCCGTGAAGACTTCGTACTAAGCTTTTAACTGAATTCGACGCCATGATTAATCAGAACAACGGAATATTATATCCTCTATGAAGCATTCACGAATTTTCCCCAGTCAGAAAAGTTACGGCTTTTGCACATTACGTCACAGGCACTGTTACCTGTTAAATCATGAACCTGAATCCACTGGTTACAAGTTAACAAAAGTAACATTCTACAAACGCCTCTGCAATTAGTTTGATTAAGTATCCCTTCCCCTTACTGTATTACGTGGATGCGCCACCATCAGAAGGAGAGCGATTTTGGCCTCATAAATAGCTTACGTGCTTTACTAAGAAGTTTCCGAAACCCATCTTAACTCACATTAAGACGACTTTACTTTGGTGCAATGACTGGAAGGAAAGCAATGATTGCATAGTTGTGGGGCTGTCGTGCGATGAAGATACTCGAATGAATTGGGAGATGGTCCAACTGGTGAGCTACAATTGTTGCCTTCTAACTTTTCTTCGTTCTGCATTGTGGGGAGGGAGTAGTTTAATATTTTATCCAGCTGTTAGAAATCCCTCTCTCTCGCTATGCTCAACAAGAACAACTGGCTATTTTGGTCAACTTGCCCAAGATGATAAAATATCCTTTCCATTCCACCGCAGTTTCATCGTATCTGACCCTTGAAAGAGTCTTCCAAGTAAGGCAGAAAGTATTAAAATTGGATTTTAGCCTTCAAAAGGCAATTTGATATAGCGCTTTCCCTACCCAAAGTGCCACACGTGTTCAAAGGAAAGAAGTCTCTTTTGTCAGCCAGCGGGATGGCATAATAAAAATTGGCAACGAATAAAAATAGCACCTATTGTGACTACCATCTTGGTTTCCTCGATACCGTAGAAATCGTATATTGAAGTTTCTTTAATAATGATCATCTAATACCTTCCTTAATCTAGATTGATATACGTCGAGGTGTCATTAGCATTATAGTCTGTAGATAATGGCACGAATGAAATTTTATTAAATAAATAGTTCTGAAATACTGAATTAAAAAATTAAGATTAAATATTTTTTGAAAGAAATAAAATACCTGCTCGTCAATAAAACTGCTCCATTTTTTGTAACTCAATATAGTAGTTTCCCTAGAAATGCAAATAATGAACGTCCCCACCTAGAAAGAATGAACGGATTTATCTGAAATTTTTCATACACAACCATGACGTATACGGACGTAAACGATTATCATGCATTTGGGGAGCAGAAATCGTGGAATAACATATAAGCTAGAAGGACTGTAGTTAAAAGTAGTTCAAGACGAAATAGACTTGGGTGTTACTATTCAATCTGATATGAAGTTTTTCATGTAGTGTAAACAGTCAGCTCGAAGGCGTGTGGTGTTCTGGCAACGATTCATAGGACCTTTCCTAGTAGGTAGAAGACGTCATTATCGCTCTGCACATAGCGATGGTTAGACTTCATCTGAAATATTGTATTCAGATCTGGAGACCCGACCGCACCGGAAAAAAAAAAAAAAACTTTTGGAGAAGGTTCAAAGAAGGGTGACCAAATTGGTGATGAATGTAAAGCGATGCATATATGAAGAACGGCTTAGAAGGCGTGGACTGCAAAGCTTGAAAACTAGACAGTGGAAAAATGATTGAGGTGTATAAGCAGCTAAAGGTGTAGAATAAAATGAATAAGAAATGTTTATTCTCCTTGTAGGAGAGACAGAACCATGGGGAACAAATATAATATCTCAGGGAAACTGCCTTAGATTTTCTTTATCTTGTATAAATGGGAATAGTATGAATATTTTGCATTATTATTAATTTATTTTTTGCCTGAAGTCCACTTTCTTGAATCATTTGGCCTTACTGATTCTTACTGATCAGAACTTCCAGTATAGTGTCTGACGTATTACAGCCATGACGTATGAATATAAACGTGGGTATACGTTAGCAGGAAAACAAAACAATAGAAACTAATCGTTTAACAGTGTGTAATGCTTTTAATACCATAAGTCAACGCTATGGACAGCTGCTGAACTTTGAAAGAAGTTGAATCATTGGGTTTTCAGAAGCTGGATGCTCATCACCTCAATTCGCCATTCATGTTGGTTATGATGTACGAAAGGATGAGAGCTGTTGGCAAAATGGGTATAGAAAGGCTTGTACATGGCACAATCTGCCAGATTTTCCAACGTAGTAACACCATCCCTGTCTGCCCCGGGAAGCACTATTAGCAAGTGACTATGAGAAAAGGGACTACATTCTCGCGTTGCCCTCATCTTCCTGTTGCGCCATTTCATTGTTGTCAGTGTCTGAAATGGAGAGAGAGAGAGAGAGAGAGAGAGAGAGAGAGAGAGAGAGAGAGAGAGAGAGAGAGAGAGAGAGAGAGAGATGCTTGGGGAGAAGAACATGTTCTTTAGTGATGAATCATGTCGTTTCTGTTTGGGATCCGGTGACGGCCTTGCGTTTGAAAACACGCCGGTAATAATGGTAATCCATCCTGCACCAGGATGTGTCATACCGTTTCAACACCCGAAACTACTGTATGGGGTGTTATCAGTTACAATAGCCGTTCACCTCGTGGTTACTGATAGCACTTTAACGGAGAGATGTTATATTAAAATCATTCCAAGACCAGTACTTCTGAACTTTCTCTGGTACACCCCGCTATTTGCCAGTAACACTCTGCTTCTCTTCTATATATAGAGAGTGCCTGTGTGATATGGACATGGTTCCTTGATCTATACCTTCATCAGAGCTTCTACCTGTAGAACACATCTGGGATATGAAGGAAGGTTCATTGATTGTCTTACAATTGCTATTTTGTCACAAGTGAAAAATGTATGGCACAATGTTCACCAAGATGACGTTTGGTGCCTTCTCGACTCCCTGCCAGCACCTTTGGCTGCTTTTACCGCTTATTATGGTGGTCATACTTCGTACTGATGAGCACCTCATTTTCAGCAGAAATATTGCTAAATTCATACAAAAACTTATTTGTTTATTCTCTACATTCATATCTGTCACTCCACTTATTAGCATTAGTAGAGGCATATGATGCAAGAAAGCAAGCTTATGCAGCTTCAGCCAAAAAAAAAAAAAGCTCCCATTTCTCCCCTCCATTCGTTCCAAATACCTTTCCAGCTCAGCCTTAAATTTATTTAAGCTGTCAACTTCCACAACAAAGGATGGAAGTCTGTTCCACCAACCAACTACCCGCTGGCTAAAGGCGAACTTCCGCACATCTATCCTACATCTGTCTTTGCTCAATTTGAATTTATGCCCTCTCAGGTGATTATTCTGAGCAAGAGGAAGAATCCCATCAGCATTGAGCATGCTCAAACCATTCAAGGCTTTATACACCTCAATCAGATCACCTCGTAGGTGCCTAGTCTCCAGACATTGTAATTTGCAAAACTTAAGCCTTTCTTCTTAAGAGCAACCCTTGGTTCCATTCACTAATATTGTTGCCCTTCTCTGTACTCGTTCCAACAGCTCTGTATTCTCCATACCTGTATACAATACTCAAGGTGTGGCCTGATCATTGCCTTATACAAGGGGATAATTACCTCCTTATCCCTGCTAGAAACATTCCTGTATATCATTGACAAGACATCATGAGCTACTCTTGCAGACCGTCTGCACTGCTCAGAAAACTTCATAACTTGCTGAACAATTACCCCCAGGTCCTTTTCGTTTTCTACCACTGTCAGTGTAGTACCACAGAGTTGATACGTTACTCTGGGGTTACTGCTTTCCAATATGTAGTACTTTACATTTGTCAATGTTAAACTTCATTTGCCACTTCTCAGCCCATCTGCTCAACTTTTCTAGATCCTGTTGCAGCAGCGTACTGCCATTAGTGTCCTTAACAACCCTGCCAACCTTCGTATCGTCTGCAAACTTGGACATTAAGCTTGATATACCATCATCAATATCATTTATAAATACAGAAAACAACAGTGGACCCAACACTGAGCCCTGAGGGACTCCACTAATAACATTAGTCCACGATGAGCAGTGTCCATTGATTACCACTCTCTGTCTTCTCCCACTCAACCATCCGTTTATTCATAGCAGCAATTTGCCTCCAATGCCACACTGCTCCAATTTGTTCAGCAGTCTTCTATGTGCAACAGTATCAAAAGCCTTTCTAAGATCCAAATATATGATATCAAAGTTATTCCCTGGATCCAGTTCTTTTGTGACTGCATCATAGTATCCAATCAAATTGGTCAGGCAAAAAGACTTATTTTTAGCTCAAAGCATGTACGCTTTTAGATTAAGTTTTTAGGAGCATTAACGAATAAGGCCATATTTCTTCGTATATGCTGTTTGTAAATTGCGTGTGTTCTGTGTCGATTTTCTGTTTTCTGAACGGAAAACCCGTGTTTTCGGAAGAAAAAACCATGCTACTTTTAAAATTTCATAAAATTTCAATGACGACCAGTATACATGATTTTACTGCATTGTTTTTGTAGTAGGAGGGCACAATCCAAGAAATGTATTATATATGCATTATATTCATAGGTGTAATGCCAAGTGGTATCCTGGAGTGAGGGATACGTTCATTTTCAATTAGTGTATAGGACTAATTCATGAGGATCGGGGTCAATTTTTTGTCAGTCAAAAAGAGAATGACTCCTCGCTGTCTAAATAGTGGACAGTGTGGATCGTTCTCTTTTTGGGTAAAATAAAAAAAAAAACTGCCATTAGGGCCACCCGAGAACGAGATTATCTACCTATAGGTATTATGCTATAAAATTGCGCGTGTTTTCTAGCAGAAAGTCCATAAAAGTTCTTCGTCTCATTAACAGGATTCAAATTCCGGCCCCGGCAGAAGGGGCCGGGATTTGAATAACCACTGTGTTACCTCGCTGGCTCTCCTTGGGTGGTATCCATGTAGATACTGGTTAATTAATAATACTTAACCCCCACTGATAGAAAGGTTTCATTAAGCATCATAATCCAAAACTACTCATGGTTTCTTGATCGCATATTACGATAAACAAAATATAATCTCAACCCCTCCCCTCGCGCCGTTAGACTACAGTTCTCTTACAGTATGGTTGATGTTTAATCCTGACATCAACAAATGCAGGTGAATAACAAACCCTCTCAGGTATCACAGTAGTACTGATTTGTTCCCTTCAATAAAAATCCTTGCACCTAAAGTAAATGTTGATAGGTTGCTATTTTAGTCTTCCAAGCATACCAGACATTCATTTCTGTGCCTTTATTATACTGTAAATAATGAATAAAATGGTTCCAAGTAACATTGAATCCAGTAGAAACAGATGAAAGACACAAACACAGTGCTCACCAACTCACACTGAAGAACGGAAAGTCCGGTTCCCTAAAAAAAGATTGCATGCAGGTGTTTCTTCTTCCTCTGCCCCTCCTCGAATCAGCATTACGTACTTGACTATCGAACCTTTTTCGAGAAATGCGGACATCTGTCTCCATGTGAGACAATTATTTTTATCGTTGGAATTATCAGTAACTACAGAAGTATAGTGATTAACTTGATAGCAAATCTAGTAAAAGTGAAGGGATAAAAATCACAATTTAGAATACTACTATTGATACGACACTTTCAATATAGATGGATCTACAGTTATTTTTGGTTTCGTATTCTGTTCTTTCTCTCTCTCTTTTTTTTTTTTTAATGCTTTAAGAGTAATCCTTGCTCAGGCAGATATTGAAGAGCCAGAGTATTGGTGCGAGTATATTAATGCATTTTTTACAAAAAATAAAAATAAAAGGAACTTCTATCATGTTCAACCAATGTATTTGGTGGCTAGAAACGCTGTTTTGACATTCATAGGAATGAAGAATAATTATCTATTTTATTCAGGCATTTGGCTGAAGTCTTCCAAAGTTGGCGCCACAATTGTCCTTTGGTTTCCTATTCAGAGTGACGAATCCATGTTTCATCCATGGAAATATCTTAAAACATAAACCCTTAAAAACATCTTAAAATTAAATTTGGTACATATCCAGTGACAATCCGTATTGAAAGGTCTCTGTTATAGGCTTTATTTTTGGCTACTGGCATCCCCAAGAATTTTTGTTGAATCCTCTTTTGTGTAACATGATTCATACGATGAATGTCTCTATCAGCCCCAAAGTTCGCTGCCTAAGTTATGTTGATCATCTTAAGATCTACAATGTCATTATGAATGAGCAGGATGCTGATTAGAATATTTTGATTCTAAATTCCCATTAAATGTGAAGAAATGTCACATCATCTTCTTCAAACACAAAACTGTGCTCTCTCTCTCTCTCTCTCTCTCTCTCTCTCTCTCTCTCTCTCTCTCTCTCTCTCTCTCTCTCTCCATAAATACATTTATCTTTGTGATTCTGGTCCTGGACTTTCCCCTCTGCTATTTGGGATCCGCAGCATCGCTGCATAATGAAGAAACAGAGAAACCTCAAAAAGCAATATTCTTCAGGAATAGGATTATCTTCCAAAATACCATCTATTTTGATTATACTATAGTCTGTATTGAAGTTTCTTTCTCCACAGAGAAAGTATTCACACTTTACTGTTTCTATATAAATTTCTACAGTACGATATTAACTACGTATTAATGTAATCAAACTTGGATTGAATGGAGGATTCCCATATTCTTCATATAGGCAACAAAGGGATTATCCAGGATGCTAGCTTCTCTTTTTCATTTTTTCCTCTCGAACTGGTCATATCAGTTCCATCCAAGATTCGTAGAGTGTTAACTACAGCTGCTGATAGCAATATCAGTAGTCTGGGGAAATATTTTTTGCTTGCTTGTTAAGCGAATGTTCTAACACTCTTATTACCATTACTGTTAATTGAGTTTATCTAAGGTTTCCCTGCTCCTCCTAAGCTATTGCGGGTTTTTCAGACTGCATAATATGCAAATCGGTGTTTTGCAATTTTACAGATAAAATACGAGGGGCATTTTAAAAGTTTGTGGCTTTAGCATGAAAAGGTGGTAGTGGTACGGTTTTAAAATTTTCAGTACTTAAATGTATTATATTTTAAATACTAACCCACCAAATTTCATGCAATTTCAGTCAGCCAACTTTTCGAACTATTTTCAATTACATATCCTGAAGTGAACAAAGCTGTGTGAATCACCATGCATTCATTCAATATTTGAGAAAAAAGGGACTGACGCCAAAGGCAATTCATAAGGATATGGTTACAATATTGGAGGATGCCTCTTCCTATTCCCCAGTTAAGAAGTGAGCAGCCGAATTTAAACGAGAGGGAGGGAAGAGCCTTGAAGATGGCCCATGCTGTGGAAAATCTGCAACAGATCTTCCAATCGCTGCAGATAAAGTTTTTTCTTGATCTGCCAGCTGGAATTAACGCATTGTAGCATCGGTGGCAAAAGTGGATTGACTCCAATGGGAACTGTTTGAAAATTAATGTTACCAGACTTCTCAAATAAACCATTCACACTCAGGTCTCGAGCTTTTCAAACGGCTGTCTTATACGCGACTTCGTCGTTATCCGGCCTACTCCCACTAGTTTCACTATAGGACGGAACCTGTAGGATTAGTATTCAATATAGGATTAATTTTATTGTACCACTCATTGTATGTGAAATGCAATGAGTGTTTACTTTAACACATATTAATAGTGAGTACAACTTCCTTTAGCCCTCAGAACAGCTTGAATTCGTCGTGACATGGACTAAGCAAGGTTTTGAAAGTATTCCGGAGGGATGTTGGTCGAACTCAATTGCTTCTCACAGTTGGTGCAGATAGGATGGTTGAGGATTTCAGCTCAGAAGAGCTCGTTCGTTCTACCATATTCGCCAGCCGGTACAATTCAGGCTTTATGACATGGCACATTTTCCTGGTGGGAGAACCCATTCGCAGATCGATATAACGGTAGCTATGAAGGGAGGCACCTGGTTTTAAACAATTTTCAGAATACTTGTGGCATCCAAATGTTGCTCTTCTGGTATCAAGGGACTTAATGTGCACAACAAAAGCACTCCCCACACTATTACACCCTCAGCACCACCACGTGTCTTGTTTACACCTGGCAGGATGAATTCATGGTCTTCGCTATTTTAGCAATTTCTTGTCCTCCCATCAGCGCGAAACGGCAGGAACCAGGCAATGTTTTTCCATTCTCCACTGCCCATTATAAGTGTTCCTAAACCCACTGTACCACTCATTGCCTGTGACTGTACCTTCTCGGTTTTTTTTTTTTTTTTTTTGTTTTTTTCCTGACAGGAGTCGAACCCGATCCGTGGCAAGGTAGGACAGGTTGTGCTTGCGTTTTGAAATGCCTCTTTGGTTACCACTATTGTACGGGGCTGTTATTTGACTTCTGCAGCCTCTTTGTCTGGATGCTGTTTGGTTATTGAACCAATTCTGACACACCAGAGACATAGTCGCTTGGTACGAACACGTGATGCTAATACTGAAGGAGCTCTTCCTTTCGTAAGAGGAAGCTCTTCCTTTCTTTAAATTATAATTAATGTAAAATTGCACCTAATGGGTGCAATTTTACATTAATTATAATTTAAATTTATCATAAAAATTCAAACACTAATTAGCAGTTTCTTTTGAGCGGTTCAGTGCAAAATTGCTTGTTACAATTACACTGCCGCCTGAAAATCTATAAAAAGTTAATAAATTTATACAGCCACGTGAAAAGAAATTGACCTTTGTCCTAATTATGTTTTAATAACTTTGTCC
Source organism: Mastigoproctus giganteus (assembly GCF_048544385.1). Classification (NCBI taxonomy): domain Eukaryota; kingdom Metazoa; phylum Arthropoda; class Arachnida; order Uropygi; family Thelyphonidae; genus Mastigoproctus; species Mastigoproctus giganteus. Next base: position 227,019,251 of record NC_143578.1, on the reverse strand, counting down.
AGCTACTAAAGTTGTTTCTAATTAAATATTTTGACCAAATTGGACAAAATGGATAGTAGCAGTTGCACGATGCTTTTTTAAAATTATAGATTCTTGTCTTTCTGGCCAACTTAAATTGTAATTTGAAACTGGATTAAATCGCATTCTTTTAATTTATACGAACTTGCTCCTCAATTTTAAACAATCTTAGAAAGTTTCATATAAAGACCATCGCCGATTTTTAAAACCCACTATTAATTGTACCGTTTGTCTTTATTTTATTAGTGTGCAGTGCAATATGAAAAAGTGAAGTTTCTCTTTTCGGTTTATTTTTAGATATTTAATAATTTTTAAACTTCATTGCCAGTGATATTTTGACCCTCTGTTTGAAGGCTGAGTGGAGAATACACAAAATAAAGCCATGTTTCTGAGAATTCATTTCTTTTCTCTCGAACTTCTCGTCTTTAGTCTGTGGTGCGTATCAATCAGTCATTTGACGTTTCCTATCAAAACACGTATAAATTATACGTTCAATTCAAGTGTAAATTCTAACCAAAGTTATTGGTATGATAATTTTCCATCTAGTTATAATGGTAATTTATCGTTAGCAATTTCAAACACAAATTTGATATGGAATTTACTTCTAAATAATTCTGCTGAATTATTACAGTTACAGCAATCACTTCTGACAGAAAATCTACCATCCGCATACTTCAATATAAAAAATTAATAAAGTTCTTAAGAATAACTGGACTTTTATTCTATTTTCTTCTTCTGTTATATTATGTGTTAAGAAGTATTTCAACCTGTAGTTCTTACGTTGTCTCTAATGGGTATCCTGCCGCTTAAACACGACTCTACCCCCATATTCCACCCACGACCTTGGGCGTAAGACAAAGCTCTGGGTGCCAAGAACTATGAAATAATTATTGTATTTTTGGAACTGGCTGATAAGAAGACACTATATGAAGCGACATTTACGAAGAATGCATACAGGCCCGTGTTGCGACCTTCAAATCTCTGTTTCCTTAATCTATATTTTTTCTTTCTTATTTTTTTTTCTCTTATCAACATTGGCTTGTCGCCAAACTAGGATTAGCCTTTCTTCAAAGTTCGCAGCATTTCATCCTTGTTGCAATGTTTTCAATTTATAAACTATTCCTTGAAAAAACCGGTCACTGGAATATAGTTGTATTTTTACCTGTTAGTTTTTTTGATTAAGTTTACTCAAAAGACATTAAAATCACTTCTTGGCAGGTAAACAACAAAACACAACGATCAGTGGACCTTAGTTAAGAGAACTTCATGGGTTATTTTATCATTCCAAGTTTTTAGAGTAAGTGGAGGGGGGGAGTTATACAACTACAAAAGTTTGAGGTCGCACTTCATTTCAAATCAATTATTTCAAAAGAAGCGAATGGCCCAAAACATACTGAAAACGTTAATCGAGTTTCTGAAGTATTTAATCTAAAATAAAAAAAAAAGCAACAGAATGGTCTATGGGACATTCCATTCATTTTCTGTAATTATTGTCTTACTTTTCTCGTGGAAAAAACGATCAGGAAAGAGTGAGTATTTCCACATGTCGACATGACAGCCATGCTGGGAAGTCTACTCTCCGGAAACAATTTGATGATGCCGCTGTGAGAAGTGGGGGTAGCTGTGGTCGGGAAGACATTTGGCATGAGCCATTAGCTCGTGAATTTCTTTGCTACTTCGTGTCGTTTTGAGTGACATTTTCTCTCTCTCTCTCTCTCTCTCTCAGTGTTATTTAATTTTGTTAGATTAAAATATTTGTTAGAGCAGAAACAACAAGGATCATATCACAAATTTCACAACAAAGTTTGCTTTCCGCTATTTTTATTTGAATCCCTTTATGGAACTTAATAATCCCGATGTAAACTGTCTCATTTAATTCTTATTGACTAAGATTGGTAATTCTGCATTATAAAATTTTAATAACTATGCCATATTGTATGTACACAGTATTATCAAAAATATAGAAAAAATCAAGAAACCTACATATAAACAATTCATTTCGAGGGTACGACTCTAAAACGGTGTTCGCAGGTTGGCCGCTAGTTAGTACACCGGGCCGAACCTGTGGATAACTATTTACGAGGCTTCCGGATCAGCTAGTTTATAATCTTGCTACGTCTTCTCTGCCAGATAGTGACTGAAGGGAGTCCGAGTAGTGTGTATGCGGGGGGGGGGGGCATTGTCGAGGCCACGTTAAGTCAAAGTTCTGGGTATATTCTTACCATGTGTACGCCATATCCAAAATTTTCATTACATCATACAGCATGTTCCCCCCCTTCCCACTTTTTCTTACTATTGAATACACCATTAATTATATTGTCAAACTAATGGAGTAAGCTTATCTGCGAAAAGATCTAAACCTCCCAAACACATCCTAGTTCATTTCACAAATATACGTGGTCTCAATTATAATCTCAACGATGTCCATTTCCACTTGCAGTCTGCCAAACCCCATGTACCTTTTCTGACAGAATCTCATTTATCGGTTGATTCAACTACTGCTCATCTCAGTTGCCCAAATTATTCGCTGTACGATTCCTTTCGCCTCAAAGGTGGTACTTGTGCTTATGTCCTTTCCGATATTCTCTGTAAGAGAATTTTGGAATCTCCTCTTTTCGATCTTCTCTGGCTTAAAATCTCTCTACCTCATTGTGTCAAATTCATCTGTTATCTCTACCGTTCTCTCAACTCTACTAATCACTTGGACCTCTTTGACTTCTTCTCTTTGCAACTTGACCTTCTCCAGTCCAACTTTCCTAACAGTGAGGTAATTTTCCTTGGTGATTTTAATGTTCACAACTCCAGCTGGCTTCCGTTTTCTAGTCACACAGACCCAGCAGGTCGAGATGCTGAGGCTTTTGCAATTACTCATGACCTTGCACAGATTGTCCATTTACCTACAAGTATACCGGGCAGTCCTAACCATAAAACCAACGCGCTTGATCTTTTTCTCACATTCTAAGTACACGGTCGAAGTGAGAGGTCCTTTAGACACCACAGATCACAGCTTGGTGATGTATCTTCTCCATTAGAGCTCCATCTCTATTCCCAACCTCGTGTTGTTTGGCATTACAAGAATGCAAAATGGGATGACCTGCAAGGTTTCTTTTCTTTTTTTCCTTGGTCGGACTACTGTTTCAAAACTTCTGATGTCAACATTTGCTCAGATCGTGTCAGTAAAATTATTCTTGTAGGAATGGAATCCTTTATCCCACACTCCACCTTAAAATCTAGTCGTTTATCTAAACCTTGGTTTTTCAATAAATGTGCTAAAGTCGATCAGGAGAAAACATTTAATATCGTAATTGGCTTGTTTCCAATTCTTCAGTTTCATTTTCTGCCTACACCAAAGATCGCAACAATTAATCAGTCCAAAAACTAGATTTTGAACAGGCTAAAAGTAGAAAACTTGCTACTTACCGTAATGGTAGCCGTGCATTCTGGTCTCTTGCCAATGCTATTGGCCGCAACCTTTTCCCATCTCTGCTCCCACCTCTGTCAAAACCAGATGGTTCTGTTGTCACTTCCGCCTAGGATAAAGCTGACCTTCTAGCATCCCATTTTTCTTTCAATTCTGTATTAATGATCTCGATAAAACACCTCCCACCATTCCCAACACGCTCCATTCAATGCCTCCTGTGGTCTTCCGTCAAAAGGATGTCAGAAGGATTTTGACGAATCTTGATGCTCGGAAAGCTCCAGATCCTGATGGTATTCTCCACTTGTTCTCAAAACCTGTGCTCCTGAATTTACTCCTGTTCTTTGCTGCCTTTTTTCACTTTCTTATTCCAAAGGTGTTTTTCCTTCGGCTTGGAAATTTGCTCATATCCAGCCAGTTTCTAAAAAGGGTGATAAATACCTCCCGTCCAATTATCGTCCCATTGCAATTACTTCTACTCTTTCTAAAGTAATGGAGAAATCAATTAATCTTAAAATACCTAGAAAGCTTCCATCTGATGAATGTTCGCCAGTATGGAATCCGTCAGTGTCGATCCTCTGTTTACTTTCAGGCTTATGTTACTTATTTATGGATAAATTCAATGGAAAAGGTCGGTGAAACACAAGCAGTTGCTCTTGACATCTCAAAGGCTTTCGATCGTGTTTGGCATAAAGGTCTTCTAAACAAGCTTCCATCTTATGGTTTGCCAACTGTTTTTTGTAATTGGTTATCCAATTTTCTCTCTGATCGCTCACTGAGGGTGATGGTAGATGACTCTGTGTCTTCTGACTTCTCCACTAATGCTGATGTACTCCAAGGTTCAGTTCTTTCTCCCACTCTTTTCCTATTGTACAAATGTTTTGTATATTAATGACCATCTTCCATTGACTGGAAATCCTATCCATAGTTTTGTCGATGATAGCACATTGCATTCCACTTTTCATTTCGAGAAACTTGCCCTGCTCAATCAGCTTCAACTTCTCGAATATTCGTGACGAATTCCTTAAATGCCGATCTCCAGGTAATTCTTCAGTGGGGCAAAGGCAACTTAGTTGATTTCAACCCTTCTAAAACTCAGTCTTATCTGATATCTCGCAAAAAGGATTCTTCTGCTCTATGTTTATCTTTGGTGACACTCTACTTTCTAGGCAAGATGATATATCTTGACTTCTAATCTCTCTTGGCACAAGCACATTACAAATATTGCTTCCTCTGCATCTAAAAAAACTTGGTTTTCTCTTTCGCTCTCGGCGTTACTTTTCTTCCAAACAGCTGTTCACTCTGTACAAATCGCAAATCCGCCATACCATGGAACATTGTTCCAACACCTGGGGCGGTGCTCCTAAAACCTCTCTCAAGCTTCTAGATTCCATTCAGAAGAGGGCAGTTAGGTTAATTAATGATTCATCTCTAACAGAGTCTCTCCACTCGCTGTCTCATAGACGTACTGTTTCTGCTGCATGCCTTTTCTACAGATACTTCCATGGGCACTATTCTTCTGAATTGGCTTCTACAATTCCCGCTCTCTCTTTCAAAACAGTCCGAACACGTGCCACCACCAGCCAACATCCATTTACTGTCCAACTTCAAACTCACAGAACCAAATTTTCATCTTCCTCGTTTATTCATTCAGTTGCCGTTTTCTGGAACAACCTTCCATCTTATGTCTTTCCTGAAAATTACAGTCTACAGAAGTTCAAAGTCTAATGTCAACAAATATCTTCTTTCGTCTTTCCAACCTGAGTACCGTACAAACAAAAAAAAAAAAAAAAAAAACTAAAGCATCGTTTTAAAAGATGGCACAAGCTCACTTTAAATGATTTTAAATTGAAATATTTCCCTTCCTCTCATAGTAAATCTTTTAAGGCTGCTTGTGAAGTTGGCCTCCATGATCTCACACAAGATTTGACACAAGCCGCTTCATTTAAACCCACATATAGGGTTAAAATCAAAGATCTTAGGCGGTGATATAACGGGATCTGCTAAACTGCTGCCAGTGGTATAACTTTCGCCGATTACCTCAAATATCAGCAATGCAGCTCATAGGAACTGCGAGGAAATTCACATGGGGATATGGATATTATTTTTTACCTCGAGTTATGCTTCCGTCATCAGCTTGAAATCACAAGATGAGTCTTGCGATGGATGGCTAAGAAGCATTTGTTACATGCCAGCGGTCTTATATCACTAACCTATATTAAATGAAAATACCGTAACTCGCTTGTTAGAGATTTGGGCCTTCTCTACCTTACAACTCTCAAAACCGTCCAGTCAGGTGAATACTGGCTTCTTAGATATGTATTGTAAAATCGTTGATTTTCGTCATTAACTTACACTTGTAGATATGTTTGGCTATGAGAAAATCATGAATTTTCTTCTTGATTCATTCAAACTTGCATTCAAAATGCTCATATTGATATTATTTTTGACATCATTATTCCAGATGGAATTTGCCATTTGAGAATCTCCCTCTATACTCGTATCTGGCACCGATTGTGGTTGGAACCGACAAATTCTTACTCATCTAATTAAGCGGGAGCATACACAGAGAATTGATACGATCGCAGGAATCTCTTAACTATCCTGCTGTAAGATGTCAGTCATGATCCACGAGAAGCAGCTTTCCCTCCATCCTTCTCCACAATGTAAAACGGTGTGGGAAGGCGATTCTACTAACTCGGGTACCAACAAGAGCGACTCTTAATGAAAAGGAGAAGTGATCTTAACTTTAAATTTCAAGGAGTGTTATGTTGTTGTAGTTGTATTACTGTTTTAGGAGCAGCAGCGAATAAGGCTATATTACTTCGTATATACTGTCTGAAAATAGCATGTGTTCTGTTGATTTTCTGTTTTCTGGAGAAAGAACCAGAGGAGAAAAAAATTCTACTCTGGTTCGAGACCGACTAACTCAACCACATTGTGAAAAAGACCCATAAAAATTCCTCGCGTCATTGACGGGATTTTGAACCCAGGTCTTCTCCACGCGGTGTGGGGTAGACGGCGATCCTACCAGCTGTGCTACCCACGAGGGCAGGAGTGTTGGGAGAAACACTAATGAATAGCGTTCTACAAGTAAAGGTCTATTATGATCTGTGTTTAAGTGGATTAAAGTATACAAATACGACACTTGTAATGAAAGGACCAAATTCGGTGTGCTGGAAACATTCTTTTTAGAGGGGGGGGGGCGCTTTTTGGTGGCCCTTTGCTTGTCTTTTAATATAGTGAAGCCTCGATTTCATGATCAATGACATCAAGTGTTCTTATAGGTACCAAGAAATTATTTTTAGTGGATCCAAAAGCACGACATTTTCAACATTTTAACCATAATACAGTTTACTAACATGAATTTTATGAACTACCGACAGTGGTTCAACTATTTCCCTACGGATTGTTACGAAATTAACCATTTATGCATCTCATGAATGTTCTTCACCTTTGCAATTCAACGAATATCTATTTTGTAAAATTTTGCCCAAATTAAAAATATAAATGCAATCTCCACGCAGAAACTTATAACAGATGATACAAGTTTCGTTTAATTGGTAACTCGTTTCAAATCCTGCTCCAACCACATTGCATATAACCTTGCATTTCAGCTGACAGTGGCTACACAGTCATGGCCGTGCACGGTAACATGCATGGTCAAATCCGCCCCATTACCAACGATGTGCCTTTTGTGTTGCGTTTTAGATCCGTTAATCATATATTGCTATTGAAGATCAACAATTAGCTTTTTATCTCGGATGCACAGTACTGAGAAACACCATGACGCTGTAGCTTTCCAAAAGTCAAGTGATTTTCAACCCTATCAAACGAAGTTCTGTATTCATTATACTTGTTATCAAACTTAACAGTTGGAACATATCAAAGGAACTCGAGGAATTATTCAACTGAATTCTGCAAGTAGAAGATCTTTAATGAATACTTAATGAATACATTAATGAATACTTAATGAATATTTAATGAATGAATACCTTTTATGATCAAACACAATCGAAATCCTTTGAGATGTCAAGAGCAACTGCTTGTGTTTCACTGAACTTTTTCCATTGAATTTGTCCATAAATGGTTAACATAAGCCAGAATATCACCAGTGGATCGACACTGACAGAATCCATACTGGTGATCGTTGATCAGATGGAAGATCTCTAGGTGGTTTAAGAGTTGGCGATTAATTGATTTCTGCATTACTTTAGAAAGAGTAGAAGTAATTGCAATGGGACGATAATTGGATGAGAGGGATTTGTTACTCTTTTTAGGAACTGGTTGGATATGAGCAAATTTCAAGCAGAAGGAAAAACACCTTTGGAATAAGAAAGTGAAAAAAGGCGGCAAAGATTGGGAGTAAGTTCAGGAGCACAGGTTTTGAGAACAAGTGGAGAAATACCATCAGGACCTGGAGCTTTCTGAGTATCAAGATTCGTCAAAATCCTTCTGACATCCTTTTGACGGAGGACCACAGGAGGCATTGAATGGAGCGTGTTAAGAATGGTGGGAGATGTTTTTTCAAGATCATTAATATAGAATTGGAAGAAAAATGGGACGTTAGCAGGTCAGCGTTATCCTTGGCCGAAGTGACAACAGAACCACCTGGTTTTGAAAGAGGTGGGAGCAGAGATGGACAAAAGTTGCAGCCAATAGCATTGTCAAGAGACCAGAATGCTCGGCTACATTAGCGTAAGAAGCAAGTTTTCTACTCTTAACCTGTTCAAACTCTAGTTTGGACTGATTAATAACTGCTTTACAATTGTTGCGAGCTTTGGTGTAGGCAGAAAATGAAACAAGCCAATTACGATATTAAACATTTTCTCCTGAACGGCTTTAGCACATTTATTGGAAAACCAAGGTTTAGATAAACCACTAGATTTTAAGGTGGAGTGTGAGATAAAGGATTCCACTCCTACAAGAATAATTTCACTGACACGATCTGAGCAAACGTTGACATCAGAAGTTTTGAAACAGTAGTCCGACTAAGGAAAAGAAGAAAAGAAATCTCGCAGTCATCCCATTTTGCATTCTTGTAATGCCAAACAACACTAGGTTGGGAATAGCCATGAGGTAAAGGCTCCATTGGAGAAGAGACAATCACCATATTGTGATCTGAGGTACCTAATGGGCCACTCACTTCGACCGTGTACTTAGAAGGGTTGTTTGTGAGAAAAAGATCAAGCTTGTTGGCTGTATGGATAGGATTGTCCGGTATTCTTGTAGGTAAATGAACAATCTGTGCAAGGAAGCCAGCTGGAGTTGTGAACATTAAAATCACCAAGGAAAATTACCTCACTGTTAGGAAAGTTGTACTGGAGAAAGTTAAGTTGCAAAGAGAGAAAATCAAAGAGTTCCAAGTGATTAGTGGAGTTGGGAGAACGTTAGAGAACTCAGATGAATTTGACACAATGAAGTAGAGAGGTTTTAAGCCAGAGAAGATCGAAAAGAGGAGATTCCAAATTACAAGCCTCTAACAGGGAATATCAGAACGGACATATGCACAAATACCACCTTTGAGGAGAAAGGAATTATACAGCGAATAATTTGGGAAACTGAGATGAGCAGTAATTGAATCAACCGATAACTGAGATTCTGTCAGAAAAAGTACATGGGGTTTGGCAGACTGCAAGTGAAAATGGACATCGTCGAGATTAGAATTGAGACCACGTATATTTGTGAAATGAACTAGGAAGTGTTTGGGAGGTTTAGATCCTTTCGCAGATAAGCTTAATCTATTAGTTTGACAATACAATTCATGGTGTATTCAATAGTAAGAAAAAGTGGCGGAGGGGGCGCATGCTGTATGAAGGAATGAAATTTTTGGATATGGCGTACACATGGTAAGGTACTACATGGTTTTCAAGATTTCGGGATTGTCATGAGGATCTGTAACCTGTTGAGCTATGGAAGTCCAGCAACGCTTCCAATTCCAATAAGGGTGGAAAACAGTTCGCAAATTTTGCCCGATTATCGAATGATGGAAGAACAATTTTCCATTAATAGAGAAACTGTTCTGTGTTTAATTCTCTAACAGTTCTTACAGAAGGTTTGGGTAAATGGAAGATCCGCGCCAGGTTCGCTCTGCGCTGTTTGAAGAAACAAGAGCAGCTCAAACTCGAAGAATGGGAGGAGTTCTTTCAAGCAGTTGATGGCGATTCATCCTTATTTTATTTGATCGTAACAGGTGATTATACTAGTATATGAATGGTAGAGTTTGGAATACGATACGATCCACAAACAAAGAGACGCACCGAGTGTTAATTAATAAATCCAAATAAGGTTGGAGAAAATAAAACATACAGAAACCAAAAAACATGGACGAAATCTTGACCAAATCACCAGAACCACTATAAAATCTGAGCTTTATTTATATTAAAAATGTAAATAATTTAATGTAAAAATATATTGTAAAAGCTAAACAAATTGTAATGAAAATTACAATACTGCCTACCAAAACCAACCCTCCCCATCCCCATAGATGCCTTTTTCAAAGATATGTGGGAAAAGTGTGTGGGAGGGACTGGCATCGGATGAGTTGACGTCTCGAATCATTCGTGCAGAAAATCTGTACTCATACAATATACACTGCTGTTGTTGTTGTAATAGGATTTTAGGAGCATCGGCAACTAAGGCCATATTGCTCCACATGTAGTCTGTAAAAGGCGTGATACACACCGCTGTTAGTCTTGGGTCCATGTAACGTACTGTCTACGCCAGTTCAGGTTCTTTCTCTCCTGTGAGATTAAGTGACGGGACCACAATATCGGTCGTCCTGTATAGAGGGCGGCCTCGCGCAATACAGTACTTCATCGAGTAGAGGTAAATACAGAATTTATATGCCGACAGTCAGCTCCGAATGCAGACAAATGGTGTTAATTTGGTTTTCCTGCCGAAGGTATAGGTGTCTGTTTTCATGACAGGCAATTCCACCAGGTCTTTCGGTACCAAGCCTCGACTCTTAGATCTTTTTTACAAAGTCTGTGGATAACAGTATGCTGAGCAACAAGCAATCTAATTCCTTGGCATTGACTAGCCACACGCTTTACAATGGTTCTCTAACGCAAAAATTCAGACATAGAATTCCTTTTAGACAATCTTTACACACTGGTACCATTGCATGACTAGTTCGTTCACAGAATGAGAAATAGCCTAATTTTCCTCTCGCTCTTTTATCAATTGCGGTTGCTGGATAGGTTACGCCACCATGAAGTCCGGTTACGTTAATTTAAATATGGTGCGTGAAATCAGCATCATTTTTGGGTATCTGATGATCATAACACGTTCAAAATATACAGAATATGTTTTGGAAGCCTGTGCATCCGGAGCTGTTTGTTACACGATTGGGGGAACCACCGAGAGCAGCTCAGTTACTGGTCATAAACTGATCATAAATGATGCTCCCTTTAGGAGAGGCGAGTGTGTGTTGTCTTGAACGCCAAACCAGTTAAGGCTGTGAGGGAAGAGTACAGTATATTGTGTTTGTAAATTGCTTGTATTTTTTTGATCGATTTGTCTGTTGTTGGACGAAAAACTGCGCAACTCTCGCCTGAGACCAACCAACTAACTAAGCTGTGGTGTGAAAAGGCTCTTAATTCCTCGTGTATTTGAGTAATTGGCTGCTACATAAAGTCTGGCCAATGATTGATAATTGTAATGTTCTGAAGTTAAAAGAAATGTGTTAGATGTTTTAAGACAAGAACAATTCAAGTTGTTTTTTTTGGACAATTTTATGTTTGTTGAAATCGGAAATTTGTAGTTTGATGTCTTAACAGGGTTATTTCACAATCCTCTTGCTTTCAGTGTATATAATACAGTAATATAAATTAGTATTGTGGCAAACATTAAAATAATGATATAAACGTAAAATATATTTACGGATTTTGCGCATTATTTATGAATTTTGCGGTTGTAAGTGGTTTATTTATCCAAATTTTAATCGAAACTGTTCTGCCCTACGTTTTGAGATCTACGTATTGCGTGTAGTTGTCATGGCAACGACTATTGTTTTCAAAGTGTTCATTGTGTATGGTAAGTTACTCAGGTGACTGTAGGCTAATTATATTTTAATTTCTAAGGCCAAGAGCGTCAGTGACATTCAGTGCAATTCTGATGAAAGTCTCGATGGATAAAAATCCCCCTTTTTTTAATATAATTGTTGTAGTAGGAGGAGGATTTTAGGAGCATCAGCTCCTAAAATCCTCCTAAGGCCATATTGTCTGTAAATCGCGTGTGTTCTATGCTCGATTTTCTGTTTTATGGACGAAAGATCCGAGTTTGGGGGGGAAAAAAAACATGCTATCCTCGCCTGAGACTGATTAACTCAGCCATGTTGTGAAAAAGGCCCCATAAAAATTTCTGACGTCATCGACTAGACTCGAACTCCAGTTTCTTCCACTCGGTGTGGGAAGGACGGTGATTCTGCTAATTATGCTACCAACGAAGGCTTTAATATGGTGAGCTAAAGTCTTCGGTTCGGCATACATTAAAGAATTTTAACCATGACAATTTCTTTTAGTTTAAAATGTCTGGTGCTTCATTAAATCAGCAATTGGTCGCGAAAAGATTAGCCATTACCAAGCTCGTGACAAATTCATAGGTTGTGTGAAAATGAAAAGGTTCTCCAGTGGCGTATAGAGTACATGGATCTCTTTAGGAACGGTTCCAGGGTGAAGATGCACCACACACTCATCCGATGAGCGCTTTATAAGCAGCATGCTTTAGCTTCCAGCTTCAGCACACCCAAGCATGTTGAAACTCGATATTAGTGTTGGGTAATGTTCAGGTTAAAGTTCCCAGTACACACTATCTTTTATTTTTTTTTTTCTTTGTTAAGAAACTGCAGGCAGCAGTTTCTTAATTTTAGAATTTCATACATCTGAGATTCGAGTAACGCCTGAATTAACCAGGATTGTTCCAGTACACATACGTTAACGCCATTAAAGTATCTCCAAACACAAAAACTCAATTTTGTAGTTAGCCCCAGTCGAGAAAGAACGAGAAGGAAAGAACGCAAAGCGTCATCAACCGTGTCGGAATAAGCGAAAGTTTTACTGGGATGAAGTTTTGGACAGCGCAAGATGTAATTACTGAGCAGTACTAGCCTGCTACAACTTCTGTTTACTTTCTGAATTTATGGTGACCTCGATTCGTGATCGGCGGAAATGAGCACATGGGGAATTAACGCGTGCAAGAACCCATCATACTTTATGGGCAGTCAGTGTTTCCAAGTCGGAAAAGTGGTCAGGGTTTAAAAGAGAGGGGAGAAAACCTTATGTGCTGGAAATGACTAATGGTTTTAATCTGGAGGTTAGGGCTTACTCGGGATGTTTGCTTTGATTCTGTTTGTATGGAGAAGCGCTCACCAACTCAACTTGTATGATGAATCATAGTACCGTCGTGAAGTCGAACATTTGAAGTCTGAGTTGTAGTCTTAAATGGTTCATTGCGCAGTCCTCTCTTTTAGTGCTGAAATTTCCTATTTTTTTTTTTTTTATTTTATTATAACGTCCAACACGAATGGCATTAGAAACTATAATACTTAATACCGTGTATGAGTTGAAGGTTGAGAAAACGGAGGATACTTCTTGTCACTGGACTTGGATTTCTGTGGGTTATAGATATCTACCATGGATCCGTGGTTTATAGTGGAACAGAATGTAGACATGGTGAGGCACTTGTTTGGAAGAGATCGGTGGAATTACGCATAGATGCTAATTCAGGAGACTAGGGCCCATGGAAATATCTATCGAAAATGCATGCAGCGGAAACTGAACGTCTGTGACAGAGTAATGACAAAGAGTGAAATGAATTTCTAAGAAATCGGTTGTTAATTAACCTGACTGCCCTCTTTTTTGATAGTCTAAGTGTGCAAGGAAGATTTTGGGCAGCACTTCAAATATCTGAATATATCACGTTAGCAGTTTCAGTTTTGTACAGAGTCAGCGGCTTCAGAAGAAAATTAACTTCGAGAGCCAAAAAGAAAATTTGGTTTTTCATTTCAGAAGGAAGCATTATTTGTGATATTTCAAGATATATTTTGTGATATTGCTTAAAAGTCGGAGTGCTGTCGAAGATGAGCATGGGAGAAGCATACGCCCTTGTTTGCTAGAAACAAGAGAAGACTGTGCTTTAGAAGCAGTTAAGTAAGTTTTTTTTCGCCCCATTGGAAAATTACTTGGAGATCGGCATTTAACGGATTGGTGGTGGGGAAGTTGCTTGTGCAGAGCAAAATTTCTCATGGTCATTAATGCACAGGAGGAAAAGAGAGAGAAAGAGCTGAACTTTGGGAAACACCAGCATTAATTGAGCGCTTAGAAGATAGACAGTCATCTGTCATCACCCGCAATGAGCGTTTGGAGGGTTGTTGTTGGGTTTTAGGAGCATCGGCGACTAAGGCCATGTTGCTCTGTGTATCTTGTCTGTAAATTGCCTGTGTTCTGAGGTCAATTTTCTGTTTGCTGGACGAAAAACCCGAGTTTCCGGGAAAAAAACCATGTTACCCTCGTCTGAGACTGACTAATCCAGCCAACCACTTTGTGGGGGAAAAAAAATTCCGCGGAACCACTGTTAGTGCCGACGGGATACGAACTCAGTTCTTTTCCACCCCGTGGGGGGTGGCGATCCTACCAACTGTGCTACCCACGAGGCGGGTTTGAATGGAAAACGGCTGCCTATTTGCAAAGAAAAGAAGGAAAATCGTAGATGGAAGCTTGTTTAGAAGACTTTTTTGTCAAACACGATCAAAAGCTTTAGGAATGTCAAGAGTAACTGTTTCACTGAACTTTTCCATTGAATTTATCAAAAGATGAGTAACACAATCCTCTAGCTGAATTGCTGATTTAGGGATGGGTCATTCTTGGCCCAGTACTGATTTAAAAAAATACCATATCACGGTGGATCGACAATGATGGAATCTATGTTGGTGATCGCTGATCAGATGGAAGGTTTCAAGATATTGTGAGTTGTAAGTTGATGTATTTCTCCATTATTTCAGAAAGAGTTGGGGTAGGTCAACAGGAAGATAATTTGAATAGAGGGATTGCTGTTGTTACAATCAAGATTTCTAATGATGATAATCTTTCCAGAAATATTGCACGATGGGCGTAACGCTCACCGTTGATGGTCGTCTCGTTAAAGAAAATAATCAGTCTCTTTAGTGAAATTGCATACCAGATCTAATGAATTGTCTGTCGACCATATTCGATAATCTGAAAACTATGTATCCACAGAAAAGGAACCACTCCTTAGCTGTCCAGAACTAGTTATCCAGTTTCTCAAGGTCAGAAGTGACTCATTCCATGAACCACTGCCAATGCTGGATACGACGGATGTAGTCTCGAGGTAGTAACTCATGTACCGGGTTAACTTTATAGGGATATACTTGCAACTTTTTTCGGAGCGCCTTCGATAATTCAGAAAACTAATGTACCCACAGTAAATGAACAACTCCTTAGCTGTCCAGAACTAGTCATCGAGTTTCTCAACATCAGAAGTGACGCATTCCATGAACCACTGTCAGCGCCTTATGAGCACTGCTGACAGGCAATTCGCCCTTGGACGAAAACTTCCTTAAAAATGAAAAAAAAAAAAAAAAAAAAAATGATAATGACACAAAAAAACTTTTTAAAAAATGGCCTTAAAATGATAATGATAAAGCTGCAAGAAATCCTTACGGATTTGGTAGGGATTTCTTTCACTGCAGTATGAACATCCTTGAGTTTCATCATGTCAGTAAGCTGCATTTGTTCGGGCAAACTGTATTTACAATATAATAATAATCTATATTATATTTTTAATAATAAAATTTCTTTTTTGCATTGCCATAATAAGACCCGTCACGGCTAATAGCCAGGGGTTTTAAATCGAAAACTGAAATAAGGCTAGAGGGCTCACATTAAAATCCTGAGTCTCCAGGCTTTTGATGTAATTTGTCAAAATATTACATAAATTGCAAAGATGAATTAGATTACTACAAAGTAAGATGGAATTATATGAAATATAGAAGGGTGACAGCAGACGATACTTTCCAACTGGACTTCCGGTGATATCACAGTGGCGTTAACTTCTGTCCTATAATGTTACGCTTGCAATTACATCTTTTCTGTGCTTTTTTTTTTACCTATAAATTGGTGGAGATCTGTCTTCACGTTCTGGACGGTCTGAAGCGGTCAGCTAGATAGAGACTATTACAGTTGTTGCGGAGGGAGGGAAAGGCTCTGATGTGAGATTCTCCAATAGCAAATATCCCAGAAATAAAGAAAGCTGATGTAGCCTGTAATTTGTTTCATAGTGATAGTCAGTCTTCTTTTTTCAACCTTTGATTTGATTTTAAGTTATAAATAAACCCCATAATGGCTTGGGAAGCCCACTGTTTTACAATGAGGGAGAACGAAGTTTTTAAAATTTCAGAAGGATAGTAAGAATGTATAATAATGTCCTATTTATTTGGTTGACGGAAAAGATTAACTATCAGTGTTGCAGAAACTGCAAAGTTTTCTCACTGAACCTCATATAACAATGCTTGCAGTTCATGCAAAGTACGGAGTTAGTAATAAATACTTGATATATTTTAAAACTCTTATAAAATTCTAATGTAATATTAATTTTCCTTTTATTTCGCAATGTTAAGTACAGTACCGTTACAAAATTCACTAAGATGGTGGAATAGACCAATTTCTGAAGTTATTTGGGGAGGATGACGAGTTGATTCAGAGACTAAACATATCACCTTAAACTCATTTTAAGCTTACAGATAATATAAACAAGCAGAGTATCTAGTCTCAAACAGAAAAAAATGTTGAGCAGTTCATCAAATACATTTACAAATGAAGTCAGAGTGTGGTACCATTATTTTATCTCGAGCCACTGAGGCATATTGTTCTTCCACTAATGGAAGGACAATACGGCGTTGAAGTTTTGTCATCAAATGACACGAAGTCTTAGTCATAATTCTTCTAATTCGGTCCGCGAAAACTCTTTATCAAAAATTAAAAGATGAAAATATTGTTTTTTTTTATGAAAAGTCCTCATAAAAAGGAATCAAGTGGGATGGGGTCTGGACTTCTTGGTGGTCATTTTTCATTTATTTAAACCTCAGTCCTCTTCAAAAAATACTGCATCTGCCCATAGTGTTTATGCATTAATATCACTTCTGAAGAACATGCTCCACTAAAGTTTCATTTCGCGAAACTGATGTTCCGTGACCGACCAGAAGCCCGAATTTACCGTGCCCAATTTTTCGCTACTTCTGTGAATGCTTTAAATGGATTGACCATCAGAGAAGACTAAGGGCGGCTGAAAACCTACACAATTACACTGAATATAAAATAACGTCTGTTACACTTGGTCCATGTCGTTCGCATTTCAATTCTTATTTTACACTTGATTTTCCTGATGACAAACTTGAGTTTACAGATGAATAAATCATGCAACCTTCACCTGAAACTCGCTCCGATACGGCATGAAAACAGCCTACAAAGATTATTTTTGTCGATACAGCACTCGATCTAATACTTTTCTTCGCAGTGGCCGCAATAAGGTGTTTTCTGGCAGTTTGTCTTTCAAGAAACCCGTCATTCCCCTCGGACATCTATATTCACTGCCAGTCCCTCTTGGCAGCTTAGTCAGCACGATACATAGCCGTCTGACACTCGTTTGGAGAGGTCTGGGTTTAATTCACGTCGACGACTGGAGAAATTTCTAAAGGCCTCTTTGAGTTAAGTTAAGTCATTATTACATTAAGTCTACAAGAGGTCAATATATTGTGTCTGTAATTGCTTCGCTTGCTTTGCCGTTGCGAAAAATTAGAGTTTCAACCCTCGCCAGAGATGGGCTAACTGAGCCATTGAGGATAGTTTACAACCACATGCCACCTCTGAGGGTCCTCCTGGAGAGTAAGGTTTTCCTCTGAGTTATTCCAACTTTTTTCTAGTCTGCACCTATGGAATTCTGCCCTTGAACGCACAAAATACAGATATTAGCAAAAAGCTTTGGTGCTTCTAAAATAATAATTTGATTTTTTTTGTGTGTTCAATCACATTATCTTATTAAATCTTACGAGGTTCCTTTATAGTCAGAAATAAAAAAGAATATTAACTTTCATCACATTCATCTGTTTGATATCAGGCATTTAATGAAAATGGTGCATAGAACAAAATCATACTTATTGAATTAGGAAATGACGTTACGTATGATTTTCAATGAAATATTTCTCTCTAAATAACCACCCTTATACCACGTTAGATTTTTTAAACGTACTACACACTTAGGTAAAGTTTCGAGAACTTTGCCAGAACCCATCGTCAGACCATACTTGGCTGTACCGTTATCAGCCTCCGATTGACAGTCCCCTCTATTTCTTAAAAGTGTTGTAGTCTATTCCTTGAAAGTGCTTATTGAGTGAATGTACTATACTATTAGCTAACGTTTCGGGAACGTTGCCAGAGCCCATCTAGCCATTTCGTCACTCGGCAAGACAGGAGGCTGTTAACAGTACAGCCAAGTGTTTGATGGCGGGTTCAGGCATTATCCAGAAACTTTAGCTTATTTTTTTGTTTAGTACATTTAGTCAATAAATCGTGATGCAATGGATCAAGCTGGACTGTTCCTTCCTCCTGTATAATACCAACAGTTGATCCGCCCCTCCCTGTAATGGCCATCACAGATAAGGCCAGGATCGAGCTTGTATGTTAAGATCTCAAGTGAAATGATTATGAAAGCAATGAACAGCCTTTCCAATAAATCTACAGTTGGTCCCGACGGATTTTCCCTCTTTATTCTCAAAATATGCAGTTTCTATGTGATTGACCTATTACATCACATCTTCAACTGTATCCTCGAGACTGGTATCACACCGACAATTTAGAATGTCTACCATGCTTTACCAGTTCCAAACACTAATAAACCAACAAATCCGAGAGGCTACAGAGCAATCTATTTCCTGTGGATTAGTTTTAAAAAACGATACAGTCCGTCTTAGTCGATCACTGCTTCAATGAGCGTCCACAGCATCTTCATACTGTTATTCCTAGGCGGTCTAAGCTTTCAAATCTATTAATGACCAGCTGGGCAATCCAAAAAGCCCTTAACTCTAAGAAACAATTTGCAATCTTATTCCTAGACATACAAGCAACTTTTGACACGCTCAGCACAACGGAGCTAGTTAAAATTTTGAAGCACTATTTCAGAATCAAAGGTAATCTTCTCGCTATCCTCCATCAACAGGCAAATGTTTATTAAATATGGCCATAGATTAGAGAGGACCACCACGGCCTCTGTCGGCATCCCACAAGGAGGAGTTCTTTCATCATGGTTTTTTGCCACAGCACTAGAGCCCTTCCTTGCGAAGCACCCAAACTTCCTTTCATACTCTGATGATCTTAAGATGCTGGTCACATCTGATGATCCAGCAAAAGCTGAGGCAGTCACCTATGAAAATGAGATAGTACTGTTTGAAATCCAGGATTATCTAGGACGTCTGGGACTCAAACTGAATCCTCGGAAAGCAGCACAGATGACCTTCACAAAAAGGACTATTAATGAAATTATGCTCACAATAAATGGGACCGCCATTAAAAAGGTTCACTCCCACACGGATTTGGGGTTGAAGTGGGATGACGAGCTTACTTTCAAAGACCACCTCAAGATGGCCAAGCTAAAAACTCTTGCGGCGTTCTGGGCAAATCCGGCAGGAGTTGGTCGGTCTTAGGCCTTGAGAGTTCCTTTTGAAATACGTCCGAAAGAATTTAACATCCATACTGCTCTACGCTTCGGTACTCTGACCTGGAGCTTCCTCTACTCAACTAAGGAGATATCTGGGGTTTGAATATTGACTCCTGAGATAGCTAAACAAGGAGATGGGCTACTTTTTCACCGTCTTTAGGAGCGTGTCCTATGCAAACCTTGGCATGAAACCCTGGGAAACCATCGTTAAAAAGAGGAATCTACACGCCTTGGCACAACTTCTATGCGGCCAAATGGATTCGCCTGACATCTGGGATGTTTCTTCAAACTCTCGGAACTCAGAACGAATCCGGTGCAGTTCAACACCTTGTCTGCAAAATCTGAAATACTTTAGGTCAGTGTTTCCGGCGAATCCGTTAGGAATATATAACTCCCTGGGAATTGATTCCTCATCCTTCTGCAGCTCGAAGCGCTATAGGCAGGACATAGTGAAAGAACTCTATAAACATAAACAATAAGCATTATGTGAAAAGAATTACCTGAAAAGGTTCCCTGGATTCATTGTTGTGTTTTTTATTGTTTGTTATTTATTTATTTTATTTTTTATTATTTTATTTATTGATTTTTATTTTGTTGTGTATTTTCAATCTGTTTTGATCTCTTGCAATTTCAATCAATGCAATCAACTGGAATTTCCATAATGTACACCCTTCTAGCCGAACCAGGCTGTTTCAGGGGTGACCACTGATGTGGAAATAAAATGATATTAATAATAATAATATTTGCAATTAGCGACTTATGAGGAATGTACAGAACATGAACACTTCTCTATTTCTTTTTGGGTATTATCAGTACGCAGATAGCAGATTCCTGGTCCGGCTCCGCGTTTCAGGGATTATAACTAACAAGTAACTGTAAAGTGTATTTTGTGTCAAACGGCACCAAGGGTTCTCCCCATCTCCGCGTTGCTTTCATTGTAGTTGTACCAGTTCGCTGGGAAGGCAAGAGATTTAAAAGTGTATTGATTTTGTAAGTGTATTGTTATGTATCGTTGTTTTTCTGGCCATTTAGTCGCTGGACCCCTGCTTCAGGCCCAAGTCGTCTGCATTCAGCCATGTGGAGGCAGACCAGGCATCCAGTAGTTTGATATTTATTGAAATTTTAGTGGCTAGGACCTAATAAAAAATAATAATATATTATTTTTTATGGTTTATGAAATGGTTTATATTAATAATATAAACCATTTAATCAACTGTATAACTCTTTTCATATGTAACTCTTTAAACATTTTCTAAATGAAAAGAGGCATACAGTTGATGAAATGGTTTTAATTGAATGCAAGATTAATAAATCAGGTATGACAGATGCACCTAAAAGCGCAAAGCAGCATTAAAGGATGCAAGATTATATATATAAGTTCTACAGTATTAATATATTGAATTAATATCAATTAATTTTGTATAGATAGGAAATCAATGTATTCAAAAAAAAAAAAAAAAAAAAAGATTTAGAACAAGCAAAATTAAACTCTACACTAAATTCTACATATTTATATTAACCATTTTTATTCCAACTCGATACTTATTTTTACCTAAATAAATTACACTTTGTTGGAACTACTTGTCCATATTGTATTAGAAAGTGCTAATTTCATTTTCGTTGCTTTTTTGGCCTTTTCTCTTTTCTTTTACTACTGTCGACAAGTATAGAAACGTAGTTCCTGATACATGGTCAGGTGTAGTCCCCTGAGGAAATACCTGATCATGTATCAATATTTATTTCAGCTGACATCAGATCAAGCATTTTTGCGTTACCTATATTAGACCATTTACTAAAAATGTTTCCCTCCATTTCAGATGACAGCTTTTTTTAATTTTATTAGTATTTTGATGTACTAATTTTACTTTACAGTTCCCCCACTTTATATTGGCTTGGAAATTCAGCCCATAATTTTCTTAATTCGTCATAACCTTTAGGATATTAACATCCTTTCACAAATCTACTACAGTCCTTTTTCTACTTTCTTTGTCGTTCTAGTTACTGGCACTTTGTGCAACTTTCAAATCCATTTATGCATACTTAATTTCAATATATTAATACAACTTTTATTTATATATATATAGAAGGCGCGCGCGATTAATGGGGTGAGACGCTAAAAGATTAGAGACCAAGAAGTGGTGACGCGCAATTTTTAACATTTTAGATTTTGTTTTGTGGGGAGGGGAGGTGACGGTCCCCCGTCATCTCCCCCCCCGTTGGGGTTAAGGAGAAAGAATGGGCCGGGAAAGGGCGCCCCGCCCGGATCGCCAAAAGGAAATAGGCAGTGATTTCTGCTAAGTACATTCCGGTGTTCACTCATATGTGCCTTGTCCTGACTATGGTCATCGGAGTCGTGTCCAGTGAGAATGCTTCCTAGGAGGGGGACTCACCACCAACCATGGATGGAAGTTCCCATCCATGGTTGGTGGTGAGTTCTGGCAAGTATTCGATCTCGGTTATAAGTCTGCATCTGTGTTCTTCATAGTTTCGCAGTCATACATGATATGCTGCCAAGTTTCCAGTTCCTCACAGGTGCAAGTGGACTCTTTTGCTGTCTCAAGTGCGTTAAGATTTTCCTTAAATGGGCCATGGCCCGTCACTAAGAAGGTTGTATTTAACCCTGGGTAGAACCATAATGGTGCTTTTGGGTACATCTTTGCAACTATCGGTATGAATTGTCTTGTTACTTGTCCCTGTGGATGTCTCCCATCTGTGTTGCCACATCTGCAGTAGGTGAGCCACGATTCTTTGCTTCTCTGTTTTTCAGTTGCTTTTTAGGTCCAGGGTAAGGCCATAGATAGTGGCTGGCATGTCCTTTGAAGGTAGATATATCAGCCCACAGCGAATCACCTCAACGTCCAGTGGTAGGACTCTTGTTAGGGCGTGCGTGCTCACCGTTTTGCATGCTCTAGTGATAGTTAACAGTATGTTTTGTTTGGATGGTGTCCAGTAGTCTTCTATTTACCGCGGTTTCCGCTTTCTTGAACCAAATTGGTGATCGCTGCGATGAATATTGTTTTGTAGTAAAGGGACAGGGTTTTTCTGTTGAGTCCCCAGTCCTTGCAAGATACTCTTGCTACGAGTGCGGCGTAGTTTCTCTCTGAGGTAGGGTGTAAGATAGGTTTCCATCCAGGATAATACCTAGATATTCTATTTGCTTTGTTAATTTAATGGTGGTTTCTGCTATCTTTATTTGCGGCGGTCGTCTAATGTCTAAGGAGCCTGTTATATGATAAGTATTACATAAATAATTTGTACGGTATTTTATATAGGTGGCAGGGTTTCCAGGAAAGCTAGTTGGGACCGCCAAGTTTAATAAATAAATAAGGCTAAATAAACTAACTTTTAAAAACCCAGATGGTATAAGAGTGGTTATTTAGAGAGAAAAATTTTCATACTTATTGATTATTGAAATTTAACTTTTGATTATAAAAGAATTCATCCACCATGCTTTTCCTTCATCGTACAAAATACTAATTCCCTTTCCTACTTTTTTTACGAGATTAGGACGTTGTGTAAATAAAATCTATTTTATTAATCTATTTTTTTGGCAGACAGTTTTATCTTTTCAAGGCGTGTGGGTGTGTTTCGTAATTATTATGTACTGAAAAATGAATTATATAATTTAATGAAAATATTCGAAGATATTAATAAGGAAAAACCAGTAATATTCCTAACAGCGTTTGAAAATCGTTGTATTTTAAAATGTAATTCATTGGAATATTTTTTAAAGTTCGCGTGAAAGACTTTTGGTGGGTTATTGCCAGCGTTAACCTCAACTAGCCGACATGAGAATTACATAAAAATTTTATCACGCTTTTTTGTAGCCTTCCGTATTTTTTTTAGCAAAACTCAGTCAGTTATAGACTTCCCGCAACTCATTTTCCTCAACAGGAAGCTCCCTGGAGATGCTGCTACCTAGCAACGAACTTCATTTTTAACTTCGTGGTGATCAGAGCGCGTCGAGATCGGTTGTTCCAAAGTACATCCCTGCCGAAAGGGAAAGATAGGCAATAGTAACCGCAGCTTGAAGTGTATGTCCACGACAGCTGAAGGTGCCCTAGACTACCCCTTACTGTGAATACGAGGAAGAGGAAAGACGATCGCTGAAAGTCAAGGTTTGTATCCCATCAGACCACGCTTTCACTGCATTAATCTCGGAAGTCTGTGTAGCTATAGATTCACACATAACGCACACATGTATAGCAATATGGTTAAGGGATTTTGTAATTGTCTTAATTCAGGAAATAATAACATTTTATTTTATAAATCAAATAGTTTATTATTTTCTTAATTTGGAAAGATTTTATGTATATTTTGGCTGTAAGGGAACAAATACAAAATCACGAATAAATCAAATTCCTCTTTATTAAACAAAAAAAGCGTTAGGGATGGTTTGATGTGCTTTTAATAAGTCTCAAAGGCCGAAAATATATCTCTATTAAATCACAAAGCTATGCAAATGAGTTCTTGACATGCCAAATATGGCGCGTTAAAAACCCATGGAAATAATGGTCTAGTATCGTATCCCTCATGCATAGCACATTTGGTAGACTCGCCGTTCTCCCTATACCGGGTGAAAAAGACTTGCATTCGAATCCCATCAATGCCGCGAGGATTTTTACGTGCCTTTTTTTTTTTTTTACAATGTAGCTGAGTTAATCGGTCTCAGGTGAGGGTAGCACAGTTTATTCCTCCCGGAAATTCCAGTTTTTCGTCCAACAAACAGCAAATCGACTATATAATACCCGAAATTTACAGACATGCTATATATGGTGCTGTATGGCCTTAAGTTGTTAATGCGTCTAAAACCCTAAAAGGAACAACATTCTACAACAACAACGATACTACCAAAAGTCATGGGCCACTCCTTTCATTGCAGAAAATTGTGTGGGACTATGAAATTGCACATATTTTGACTTATGAAAGTGATCAGCAGTTATCCCGGAATTCGTTTCAAGCCGAATGAAGAGCACACAGAAGGAAACGGTGTTTCAGATGGGAATGATAGTTGGATGTCGTGCGGCGAAAATGTCTGCACATACTATTATTGCTCAGCACCTCGTTGATAGCACAGTTAGTATAATCACTCCTTCTCACACCAGGTGAAAAAGACCTGGTTTTGAATTCCGTCAAATGACTCGAGGAATTTTTATTGTTATTTTTCACGTGTCTGATTTAGTCAGTCTCATGTGAGGGTAGCATGGTTTTTTTCTCCTGGAAGCAGCGTTTTTCGCCTGGCAAACAGCAAATCGACCAGAGAACATACACCATTTACAGACATATTATATATGGTGCAATATGGCCAAGTTGATGATGCGCCTAAAATCGTACAAAAACCATTGCTTAGAACTTAAACATTCCCCAAGTCTACAGTCGTGCTGAAGAAATGGAAATTCAGGAACGAAACTGAATCGAAAAAAAGAGTAGGCGTGAAATGCTGACTGAAAGCAGTTAACGTGCCTTGAGATGGTGGTTACCTCGTGTCTCCATCAAACTCTAGAGAATCTGAGTTTGGAGCTGCGAATGGCCACAGGCAAACCTGTGTTTTCAAGACACGTACAGGGCTGTATGCTGTGAATTTACAACGAAGAGCTACAGACCACAAGCCTTTGAAAAAAATAAAAATAAATAAATGCACCCAGTTAACTGACATGGCAAAAAGTGGACTGTGGACAAAATAGATAAGCAGTCCCTTACCCCTGACCCCTTCGAAGTTGAATCCTTAAAAAGTGCCATTAGGTGCATTAATCTAATCTTATAAATTCTATATATTTAATAATGTAACATTTCTCTTCTGTTTGTTAATATTTAAAGCTGTACAATTTCTGTGGAAATGTCAAATTCTGTTCCTTCCCATTCCTATATTTCATTTACATACATTACATCATTACAAAACATACATGGAATGTTTATTCTGTATAATATAATTGGTTAATTGCCCTGTTTCTATGCTTTAGACTGTAAATAGTTCCGGTGGGTGATTTGTAGGGTTCTCTTGTGCGTCTCAGCGTGTATAAATAAATAAATATCGGTCCTCTGGAGCGATGGAGGATACTACATGATTTTCAGTTTAATGTGTGCGTTTTGTATGAAGGACGACTGAACAACGCTTACAACCCGAGTCTGTTGTTCAAACCGTGAAGTTTATTATTATTAAATATTTATTTATCCACAAAAAGTGGACCACACCGGAACAGCTATATGACAGGAGGTTGTGTTATTTACAATCTGAGGTACGAGGTACCACATGCACAAGGTTACAAGTAGACTTACTTGTAACTTTGTGCATATAACCTGTCATGTAACCTTGTACATGGTTACAAGTAACTCTGCTTGTAACTTTGTGCATGTGGTACCTCGTACCTCAGATTGTACAATCTCCTGTCATATATAGCCGTCCCGAGGTGATCTCGGGTCAAGATCGCACATGCGGGATTACACAAAATTTCGTTTAATACAAAAGGTTGAAGTGATATACAAAATTTGAAAATTATGTACATAATTTGAAGTTCTACAAAATTATTTGTAGAAAACCATTCATTGGTCTGGTGAAAGTGATCATCACAGATTCATTAGATGATAACAGTTCTTTAGTGTTTTCTTTCTGTAGAGTTTATCTTCTCAGAATTTATACGGATGGATGTCTAATTTGTTGAAGATTACAATGCTGTTGGCGGGAAATATCCTTCAGAGAATTAGGATTTGTAAGAGTTAGCCAAAGCGGGAGGCAAGGGTCAGAATGATCTCTTCTCATCTTCATTGGTTCAGAGCGATAATGCGCAATAAAATCCATGCGCTCAGGTAAATCCCCTGGGTATGATAAAATTGAAGTTGATGTTGTTAAAAGAGTCTGGAAAATTGTACCAGCTTCAATATTAATTTTGTTTAATTCATGCCTACGAAGTGGTGAATTCCCTAGAGTGTGGAAAAGAGCTTTGCTCAAAATCTTGCTTAAGAATCCCAAAAAACCGGCTGAGGATCCATCATCATATAGGCCTATAGCCCTTCTCCCAGTTCTGGGAAAGGCGCTAGAGAAGGTTGTTGCCAGCAGATTAATTGCAGCATATGCCGACAAAAGACTTGCTTCTGGAGACCAGTATGGGTTCACCAAAGGACGAGGGACAGAAGATGCATTAGTTAGACTTCTAGATATTCAGGCTGATACAGATTCCAAGTATTTGCTCGGCCTCTTTGTGGACTTCAAAGGGGCCTTTGACACCCTTTGGTGGCAAAGTGCCCTGGCGAGGTTCCGGGAGGCCGAAGTGTCCATAAATATATATAAGCTTTTAAAGAGCTATTTTTCTGATCGTACCATTTCTGTCAAATCTGGACTGGAGGAGGTCTCTCGCAGAGTTACAAGAGGATGTCCACAGGGGTCAATACTTGGTCCCTTGTGTTGGAATCTGGTTTTTGATTCCTGGTTGGTTAAGAGTTTTCCAGCTATTCATATGATCGCATACGCTGACGATCTTACAATATTAATCCAGGGTAATTCTAGGAAAAGCCTTGAAGAATCAGCAAATGCTGTGCTGTTAGAACTCTCCAACTGGTCTTCAACACATAAATTGCAGGTTTCAATTGCAAAAACGTCTCAGATGTTGTTTAAGGGAAAGCTTGACCATGGAAGACCTCCAGTTATTAAATATAGGGAACAAACCATTAAGTACCTATCGAAGACCAAATACCTAGGCATTTATATTGATGATGCTCTCAGTTTCCTACCACATGTTCAGTATGTGAAAGAAAAGGCTAAATTGTTCCTGAGCCGAATTAAACAGATAACAAGACAAGACTGGGGTCTTAGAGGTCAAACCTTACGACTTCACTATAATTGTGTGTTTTTGTCGATAATTTCTTATGGAGCTGGTGCATGGGGCTTTAGAGCTAATAAAGTTGCTGTAGTAAAGCAACTGTTACAAGCACAGAGGGCTGCCCTCCTAACCATGTCAAGAGCTTGTCGAACTACCTCCACGATGGCTCTTCAGGTTTTGCTTGGGAAACTACCTGTCCATTTTGAAGTTCAGTACCGCTACCTTAAGTATCACCTTTTGAAGAAAATACCATTGACCTATGATAACATCCAATTAGATCTAAGTGCTCCCATTAAGACTGAGAAGACAAGATTAAGGCAAATTTTTATTGCAAAATGGCAGCAGGAGTGGTCTTCATCTGATATTGGTGCAGTCACAAGGGACTTTCTGCCTGTAGCAAGGGAAATTAAAAAGGAGGAGTTAAAGTGGTTTTCGCCGGGCTTATATGGTATGTTTATATTAACTGGCCACGGAAGTATAAATACTAAACTTCACAAACTGGGACTTTCACCAACAACATCTTGTTTGTGTGGCCAGGAAGAAACTGTTAACCATATTCTTCATCAATGTCATTATTATAACGATCTTCGACGTGACCTACTTAGTGTAGTTCCTAACTTGGACTCCAGCAACAATAAAATTCTGGTTGAGTCCCAGACAGCTTTTAATGCTATGAACGTGTTTGCTTCTCGTGCATTTAAAAGAAGAACCGAAATTAGGTCCTAGTTTTACTGTTCCTGCGATTTCTTGGATCCTTTATTGGATTAGGAAAGAAATATCTCTCATTTTTGATTGGATTCTATATCTGCAACTGATTAGTATCATTAAGTGCTACACTATACTTTCCTGGATTTTATAATAGACTTGTTCTTGATGTGGAACTGTTTTCAGCAGAATAGGTATTTATTGTATAAGGAATTTTGCTCTACTCATCGAGATATTATTTGGCCTTTAGCGTTTCATTGTTTTTGGAATTAATATTTCTTTGTGAGTGACATGTGACCACTGTGACTTTTCATATTACAGACTTTTCCTAGTAACTCTGTTATCAACTATCTTGGATGATTATCTTAGACTTTTTGGGCTCTCTTAGAGCTTGTATTTAGGCAAGAACTTTTTAAAACATAATTTTGAACCCTGCCTAATGTGATCTCATCTAGGATTTGGACATGTATATTACTTTTGCGTTAACCCTGAAACATTTTATTTATTGGGCCAGGTTATGGCATTACCCTGGCATTACATTGGACGAATCTGTACATAGTGTATATTCTGCTGTGTTCCTGAAGAAGAGGATATTGTACATATTGCACATAGTGTCTTTCTGTGGAGCTTTTCAGAATTCGTGGATTTGCTTTCACTGTGTTTTTTGTTAGAAGATCAATTATTTCTTCAACAACTGAAGACGTTCTGCCTACAAGGGGTTAGGCAAACTGTAAATTAAGATGTTTTGCTGATCCTAGTTCCTAGGATGGGATTTACCATGAGATAGGTCTCCATGGTTAGAGAAGTTAGTCCACTTCTCCCTACTTTATTCTTGCTTAACTTCTTCTCACTTCTAACTATTGGAGAGTCCCTCTGTTGATTCTCCTCTATTCTATCTATTTACCTCCCCAGATCCCAAACTTCTCCCTCTGTATTCCTCTTTTTCCACTTCATTCTCTTTTTCGGGCACTCTCAGGTGTTATGCCCTGGGCTTGCCCAGCAGGAGATAATTGATCCTGGCCGCCTCCACGTGGCGGGGATGGGGGGTGAGACGTAGTGACCAGGTGTTACTGCTTCTTACCTGCTAAGAGCCAGGTACCGGCCGATAACATAACAACAGAACACATCATAACACTTACACGTCCAACACACTACATACAATTGGCCGGTCTTGGCATAAGCTTCAACACAAGAAGTACAATAGCGGCTTATGGGGGAAACCCTGGGATCCGCCACAACAACACATGAATATCCCTGAATATCCCCCCTGGTTCAGAGCGATGATACTATTGGGGCATCTATTCGTCCCCTTATGAGCCGTGCTAAAGTGAGGATATTTCTTGCAGTCATCAGATATCTCCAGGAAATGGTTTCCAAATTTGCTTGGAGGATGGATCTGGAAATAGTAAGATGTTTGCCCACTAACCTGTTCATCCATCTTAGTAACCGTTATTCCAATTCGAAGTATTTGTTTAGAGGGGGCGGCAGGAGGACCAAATTTCAGAAGAATAATGCGATATAGGTGTAAGGCACTTCAGTGAGGTTAGAAAGAGCTCTTCATCCCAGCTGAGGCCTAGGTCTGTGTTGGACATCACCCTTTGTACCCGTCCACTGCTTACAAAGATTCGAGTATCTTGAACTTTTTATTATTATTATTATACTTGTTTGAGCTGATTTTGAAGTTTCGGAGGAGGTGTATTCTTGGAATGTTTCCCATGGTATGCACTGGGTCTACTGACCACAGCGCATAGAGCCGCTAACGCAGCGGAACCATTATTTTAGAGAACTCTTTGTTCAATATTGTGGCAGTTTTATGGAAGCATACCTTACACTGTTCAATGACAACATTCCATATAACAAAGCACAGGTCGCGAACTTGTGATTTGAAAAGAAAATTTCAAATCACAATTCAACTGAATTGAATTAATTCAACTGAACAGCCCTTGTGAGTAAGCACAGTTAGTATAATCACCGTCCTCTTCACACCGGGTGTAAAAGATCTGAGTTCAAATCCCACAGAACATACACAATTTACAGACATTATATACAGCACAATATGGCCTATGTCGATAATGCGACAGTCAGTCAATCACCAATTGAACATCTTTAGGGGAAATCATTAATGTTATGTTTTAAAGGAGAATGTGGATCTGTTGAAACCACTATAATTTATGCCACAAATTATAGGCAGATTCAACAGTTTTGCGCATCACACTGTGATGCGCAAAATAATAACGGGATTTAGGCAGTGGCATGAGAATATAGGTTTATGTCTGTAGGATCTATTATAGGATTTATGTATTAATCAAAAGTAATCACTTTCATGCTGAGTGAAGGTTATGGATTCCAATAAACCGCCAGTCTTTCAATGCAAACACAAAAGTAAAGTAAGTTGCATCTAAAAAAATTTACTCATCTCACTTGAGTAACACGTTCACCTCTTTAGAGCGAATGACTGATCATTCGCTCTAAAAACTAATTATGATCGGACTGTAGCTGCGCATTCATATTTCCAGTGGTAAGACCATTGAATCTACGTATAGTAGAAAGACTTACTTTGGCCATAATTAATGACTGTTCCAATGCCAATGGCTCAATCGGTGGAGTAGTTAATGATCAGAGCCAAACAGAGATTCTTTAAGACAACTTACGTATGGTTAAGAAGAGTAATCTTTTGTTTTAATGCAGTAAAATGCAAGAACTTACACTTGGTCAACAGCAATCCCAAAATAACTTACGTGGTAGAACAGTAGAGGAAGAAAGGGATTTGGGAGTCTGGTCTGACATAAAGTTCTCCGAGGAGTGTAGACAAGCGGCAAGGAAGTCCCATGAGATTCTATCGGTGATTTATCGAACATTTGCTTATAGAGATGGGGAGGTTGTAACTGCATAAGTGAAGTTTGTGGGGAGGTGTCATTGACACAGCATTCCAAGTAACAATTTACTTGGAATGCTGTGTTCAAGTATCGAGACCGCACTAGTAAGAGTCTCACCAGACAGGGAAACCTGTCTGGTGAGATCGACAGAAGGACGTCCATATGAAGAAAGAGAGCTTTGAAACCAGACATCTTAGAAGAAACGTAGTTGGGGTGTATAAGGCTCTCGGAGGTGAAAGTAAAATGAATGAAGTTTCAGAAGAACTAATTCTAGAACTAGGACCAAACTTAAAATTATGGAGGAAGAGGTTTGGACTGGATTGCAGGAAGTTTTCTTTATTTAGGGAGTTGTTAATAACTGGAATAAGTTGCCTCCGTGGGTGATTGCCACTGACAGGTTGAAATTTAATTCAGTGGGAAGTTCACTGGTCAGCTGGATGGACACCTACGGAGGAGGAAGTCAGATAGGTAGTTTATTTTATTATTTATCTATTATTATTTTTAATTAATTAATTAATTTCTTAGTCGTTGCAGAAAATGTCTAGGGCTCCCTTCCACCACATGGCTGATGCTAGTACTAATATTAACAAACAATCAATTTATTTGAAAGAACGCCTGGATATACACCCTCCTGCAGACGCTTGCTGCATCTGTAGGAAGGCAAAACCGTTGTATAAATTGGATTTTTTCCTTTTTTGGTGACATCACAACCGGAAAGCAAAATTGCTTTACAGTGACCATCAAACTGGTTTGAAGGGTGTATTCTGAAACTGAATGATGGAGGTACTGACTGTGAACAGCATGTTAGCTTTCGGCATTGGAGTGAATCTTTTTAACGTTAGTTTTCAAAATGAAAGTGCGTTATGCTCTAAAAACTAAGCTCTTAAGAACGACCTCCCATTTTATATCTCTTGGATGGAAAAGGGGCATGGGTTCGAAAATCGAGAATGACAAATAACTTTTATGGTTTATTTTATTTATTTTTATGAATGGGTGAGTCGATCCTAGAGAGAGAGAGAGAGGGTGACATGTTTTTTTTTCTTCCATAAATTGGGTTTTTTAGCAAACAGACAAGTCGATCATAGAATACACAATTCATATAATACCGTTCTTTCTTTTTGTTATCAAAAATTGTTAGGGCTCACAAATGAAGGTACAGTGTGTAATTGATGTGAAAAGAGTGAGCGAACACGTTTTTAAATATCGTATTAGTGCAGGATCTTTTGAAATATCTTTGTTCTTTTGGCAGTATAGTGTGTGTATATATATACACTGGTGTTCAAAGAAAGATGACTTAATATTGCATCAGCTGTTACTTTCAACTATATAAGCACGCTCTGCTAAAGTTGCAGTCATTCCTTGCTTGTGTCAGGATGGAGAGTAACGTGCAGTTGACGCCACATAGAAAGAGTGCTATTGTTGCTTTACCCGAGGAAGGATGTTCTTCCCGTCATATTGCTTATAGAGTGTCTTGTAATCAGTCGACAGTGAGTAGATTTCTTTTCAAACTCAATAATATATTGGTTCTGCTGATAGGAAAAAAGGAACCGGATGCAAACGAGTCTCTATGCCAAAACAGGACTGTGTTTTGAAGCGCTTATGCCTTAAAATCCATAAAGCTTCTTCGTCTGAGCTGAAAATAGAATGGGAAGAACATACAGGAGTGGTAGCAAGTGCAGTAATAATCAGAAGACGCCTCTTCAAAAATGGACTTGTAGCCCATCGTCCTAAGCAGAAGCCCCTCCTCATACAAAAAATGAAAATGTCCCGATTAATTTGGTGTAAGGAGCATGTCAAATGGACCCACCCCCGAGCAGTGGAAGTCAGTTATTTTCTCGGATGAGAAGAAATTCCACCTGCATGGTTCTGATGGGAGAGCAACGATTCCCCGTAGACGTGGTGAAGAATACCATCCAGACTGTATGGTGTCTACAATGAAATTCCCTACCAGCCAAATGATATGGGGGTGCATTTCGTATCACTTGCAGTTTATAAAAGGTTCCGTAAATGCCAATGGATACCTGGCTATATTTTAAGGCAAATTGCTGCCAACCATTAGAGACCATTTCAACCTGCCAAGTAACTGCATCTTTTAGGACGACCCTGCTCCTTGTCATCGGGCGAAAAGTGTAAGTAGGCACTTCTGTAGTTACTTTAGCTTCATTTCTGCATTAGAGGTTCGACAGTAATGTGTTTACATTTGTTACAAGTGAAAAAAAGGTTGGAAAAACTGTCCATTACAACTGTTAGTTGGCCAGGAAATAGCCCGGACCCGAATCCCATAGAGAACTGTTGGCATCGTGTGGAATTTGCAGTTGCCAGAAAGAAACCAAAACCCTTCGTGAATTTCAGGAAGCCATAATTCGTGTTAGGAACTACGAACTATCAGCTGATTGTCTTCAGAAATTGATCTTGTCAATGGCTCGACGGTGTGCTGCTGTCATCAGGGCCAGAGGAAATTCAATTAAATGTTAGTTTGCACCTGGTGAACGTTTCATTTTGTTTTCCCTTTAAAATGATAAACTGAAGCAAATTGAGGGCTTCTGATAACATTTCAGCCATAATTGTCGTGTTTACCAAAACTGTTGTATAAAGGTTGCAAATGCTTATTTTGGAATATTTTGAGAGCACCTGTCAAATATTACTTAGCTTTGCCTTAACTATTGATAAATATCTTTTGTTTATATTTCTATTTGTGATGTTAGTTATTAATGTGACATACCATCGCGAAAAACGGTTAGAAATGTGAAATTCCGGGGTGATGCACTTTCTTTGAACACCAGTGGTTATTCTGTAAGTACCAAAGATTCTATGAATACAATTTTTATGGCCCTCGTGGATAGCAGTTGGTAGAATCGCCGTCTTCCCCACAATGAATGGAAAAGACCCGAGTTCGAGTCCTGTCTGTCGATGATGTGAAGAATTTTTATGGGCATTTTTCACAACGTTGCTGGGGTTAGTCTGTCTCAGGCATGGTAGCATGATTTTTTTTTATCTCGGAAATTCTGGTTGTTCGTCCAGCAAATAGAAAACCGACCACGGAACTCTCAATTTATAGACAGTACACAAGAAGCACTATGACTTTAGTCGCTGATGCGCCTAAAGCCTACAACAGCTGCTATGAATCATTCTACCCACCTGCCGACAGTCCTTCCATACCTGGTGAAAAAGGACTGATTTCGAATCCCGTCAATGACGTGAAGAATTTGTTTTTTTTTTCCCCTTCTTCCTCTCCTCGCAACATGGTAGATTAGTCTCAGGCGAGAATTCATAGTTTTTCTCGCTGAAACTAACTTGGGTTTTTCGTCCAGGAAACAGCAAACCAATCGAATAATACACGCAACTTACAGCCTTAGTTACTTCGGCGCTAAACGCGCACCTAACCTAATTTCTACTGAGAAACTATCTTATAAAAAAAAAAAAAAAAAAACATGATCTTGCCGAGCCTATGGCTTCACTCACACCTCTGCTCATCGCATTAGTAGCTTAATGCAATCTTTCTAATCCTTATACAGTAGACTCTCGATTTTCTGGGATAGATGGTAAAAAAATAGTTCCCGGATAATCGATTTCCCGGTTAATCCAAAAATACAGCAAGTCCCGGGCATACGTAAGAGATACGTTCCAGGACTTCTTACGTAAGTCGAGTTTTACGTAATTAAATCGGAAATGACTAATAAAATATTGCTACTATATCCCTGATATGCCAAAATAGTTATATATTTTTAATTAGTTCAATTATAAACTTTATCTGGGGAGCGGCGAAGTAGCCGGAATGGCACATAAGAAAATAAAACATAAAAGGGAAAAAAAAACGCATTTTATTGTACTGTAAAAACTGATTTGTATTTCGTAGCTTTGGTTGGCCATTTTCTTACATTCTTGTTATTTTAATTTTCTGATCCAATTCGATTGATCGCTTTCGCTTTCCTTTTCTTAATAGATTTACTAGTACCGCTGTCACTTATTCTCTTAGTCGGCACCATGATAACAGTCAAAATGAAATTTTCTGTAAAGAACTTCACAGGCTTGAAGCGAAAACTGACTATTATCATCCCACACAAGCTCACATTTTACTAAAGCACATTTCTTGAGGTGACTACCATAAAACAATAAAAATAATTTGCACGTTCCGGATTATTGGGCTTTTCTGTTAGTGCAATTCATTATAAACAGGTAGTAAACTCGATCTTATTACATTTGCGATAATACCCCGATAGCTGGAATTCTGTGGGTTTTTACGTTATGACGGTAAAATGTGTGCCCCTTTCACTGAAATCTTCAGTCATATAAAAATATATATATAAATAACGTAACATAAGTCCGAAGCTACGTAAGTCGGGAACTTACTATATCGCAAAATGTTCGCAACCTACGTAACAAAATGGCGATAGATAAAAAACGAAAAAACTTACCACGCACTACTCGCGTGTCCAATACGATGCTTCCTTTTATTTTTTACAATGTCGCATATGGTTTGGTCACCAACATTAGACTATGTATATAAAGTGCTTAGCATCATAATACACAGCCATTTCTGAATAAACAGAAAATTTTTAAGGTGGCATCGTTTTAGGTTATATCTCATATTGTGAATGCCTTCACAACGAGTTGCCATGATATTGCACTACTTCGAATAAGTAACGCTTCACCTAAGGAGAAGACTAGTGTTACTTATTCTCAGATAGGTACCACCACCCAGACAGCACTGTTTCAGGGCTATTTGGCCCTTCGTCAGTGAGTGGGTAGGTACCCAAGTGATGCAATGATGGCAAAACAGTTATGAAGTATAACTAAAGCACTTTATATACATAGTCTAAATTTGTTCGCAGCTTGAGGCTCTAGCCCTAAATGCGCCTTAGTCTAAATACATCATACACCATCAGGCATCTCTCATATTGTGGAGTTATACTTCATAACTGTTTTGCCATCATTGCATCACTTGGGTACCTACCCACTCACTGACGAAGGGCAAAATAGCCCTGAAACAGTGCTGTCTGGGTGGTGGTACCTATCTGAGAATAAGTAACACTAGTCTTCTCCTTAGGTGAAGCGTTACTTATTCGAAGTAGTGCAATATCATGGCAACTCGTTGTGAAGGCATTCACAATATGAGATATAACCTAAAACGATGCCACCTTAAAAATTTTCTGTTTATTCAGAAATGGCTGTGTATTATGATGCTAAGCACTTTATATACATAGTCTAAATTTGTTCGCAGCTTGAGGCTCTAGCCCTAAATGCGCCTTAGTCTAAATACATCACCAACATTATTATGGTCCTTTAGAGAGTCTGCTGTATTTTCATCCATCAGTTTTAATACAGGAGTTTTGTTAAACACCAATAACGATTATTGATTGAAAAAGACTCCAGCATAACAGAACTTCATAAAAACTCCAATAATTTCCTAAACATTTATAGGATGCCAGTTTACAGAAAGATAGTGCCTTGTATTTTTTTCTATCAGTTTGACTTTCACAAATCGTGTTTCTCTTAGAGATTAAATATTCATTAATTTAAAAAAAACAAAAAAACAAAAAGACCGCTGTGAAACCTGGCGAATGTCTCACTTTAGAATGAGTTGTGATAGCATTATTGCCAATTTAGTTGGATAGTAATGCATTATCCATTTATTCTACCACATTACGCGATTATAATATGCAATATAAATCTCTAAAATGGCATATTAATTTTAATCTTACTTCAGCAAGATCAAAATATTGCGCAGTTTGCAATTTAGGAAGAACTGCGGTATTTACGATGAGTTGTGTTCAGATAAAAACTTAAAATACAAAACAGATGAATTCGAAGTAACTGGTGAAGTGGCATCTTCCAACACATTTCTGCTAGACGCAAGCGCCCTCTAGGGGTACTATCTGAATTTATCGAAATTACGTAGAAACCACCGTAATCACGAAATGCCAGAAGAAAGAAAGAAGAAAATATTTCCCTCGATGGTACTTGGAATTCTTAGTTTATTGAAGGTCAGCATCCACTGTTCCTCAAACAACGCGCTGAACAGAAAAGTATAACACAGATTTCATTTTAGAATGTACCAAGAAATATAAAGGGGCTTTTATTATGCAGATTCTCCGGTATTTTCTCGATAAAGAGTGCTTTTCCAAGCCTATGAGTAATACAAAAGCAATCAATAGAGAAAATACCTTAAAGGAATAATATTATTGAACTGGAAAGCTAGCTGCTTCATAAAACTGCGGAAACCAATTCAGATAATAGAAAATGTAATTTAGTGTCTTATCTGCAACAGTAAAAAAATTGTCTTTTC
Source organism: Mastigoproctus giganteus (assembly GCF_048544385.1). NCBI lineage: Eukaryota > Metazoa > Arthropoda > Arachnida > Uropygi > Thelyphonidae > Mastigoproctus > Mastigoproctus giganteus. The sequence goes on along the minus strand of NC_143578.1, from coordinate 226,982,405 downwards.
GGGAATATTTCGTGATAGGAGTACAAATGAATCATTCGAGTTAAAGGAATGGCTGCAGTAAAGAAAAGAAAAAAGAAAATGAAATCACATTCTTATAGAGATAGATACAGATCAAGTTTCGTAGAAATAAGAACACAAATAGAGCTAGGAAAATATATGCGATTTTTTGTTGAAAAAAATCTCTGTTACATTCGTGTTCAAATAAATAAAAAGATTTCAGTAATGAAATTTAGCACGAATTTATTTGCACACCTATTTCTAAAATGCACTAAACTAGATTTAAGGCATAACAAGGAGCGCAACAGTCATATTATTACAGCTGTATGTAATGATACATCGCAAGACAAGTATCATAAAGGGGAGAAAAAAATTGGAAACTAAAAAGATGGACAAAAAGGATATTCAGTTAAAATCATTTAACGATTGTTGATTATTTTGAAATTGTGATTGTGTTTTGTTATGTGGATTTACCACTCACTAATTGGCGATCTTGTCTGTTTTGAGACAAGGTCCGGGGTTGACGCAGTGGAGGAGGGATACGAATTCTGTACTTCTGATCTCTGGTATGAAATGGAGGATAACGACTTTAGTGTCTTGTTTCGAACTGACCTTCATCCCTCTTCTCATGTTGATCGTGTAATATCTCAGACTTCCCAACTTCTTGGATTATTAAGCATTCCACGATTTTCAAGACAAAGTTATAATTCTTCTTTATAAGAAGAATAGTTTATACAGCTTATACTTTCCATTTTTGATTGTGATGTTATTTGGTCACCACAACAGGAATATCTTTCTCATAGACTTGAGAGAATTCAAATCAAATTCGTTAAATTCTTATGCTTTCCAAATCACTTGCCTTTCGCCATCGAAACTATGGAGCGCTTTGTGGTCGCTTCGAAATCGTTCCTCCAGATGACAACTCCACGGGTCTTTTTTTGTCTACAATATCATGCCCTGTTATCGAATCTTCATCTCTTCTTGAAAAAATACCTTTCACTATACCCCGCTTGAATTCACGTTATAAAACTAATTTTTCACTGCCGCGTGTCCCTCATACTCAACACTTGGAAGTCCTCTGTTCCGTTTCCTTCAGGAATTGAATAATCACAATATTGATTTTACATTTAATTCGTCCTCGTATAAGAATTTACTCTTTACTGTTTTGTTAATCCAAATTTTGCTTATATTTTATTTCTGATTTTGTATTGATTATCTTTAATTCTTAGCGTTCTCACTTATCTAGGGTCTGCATGCTTGTGGGTGAGAAGTCTGTAAATAAATAAATAAGCAAAGTGTGCCACCATCTCTAAAAATATGAGATCGTCACAAAGGAACTAGATGGAAAGAATAATTTTGATATCCTATGCCTTTCTGTTTTTTGATATCTTATGCCTTTCTGTTTTTTTGATATAGCCTTTTCATTGAATATTTTTATCCATGTGAGCTCGGAGTAGTCCTCATTATTGGCGATAATCAGCTTGATAGATATGAAGTCCGAAATTTGATAATAGAGAAATTTGATGTAACTCATTGCCATCCAGTTTCTTGGGAAAATTATTAAAAAGTTTTACTGTATGAAATTTTGTCACCCAACGATTTTTAATTTTACCCGGAGAAAAAAGTGTAGTAATGGAGGAGAAGTGAGGGGTGGCGCTTCTAAACGCGACTTTGTGTAAGAGCAAAATTAGCTTTTGACATCAAATATCTTGGAAAAATAAGGGCAGGTGGGTTCCAAAATTAACCCTTCTAGAGCGTGACTAGAAGTAATTCTGCTTGTTTGTTTCTTGCCGTTTCTTTATAATTTTGGATATGCTCATTAGCTTTTTGCTGATGAGATTAGCTCTCAGGAGGAGCATAGTGCATATAAGCATCGTACTTCCACACGGGGCGAAAAAGACCTACGTTCCAATCCTTTTAATGACACGAAGAGTTTTTATGGGCTCTTTTCACAACGTCGCTGAGTTAGTCGGTCTCAGGCGAGGGTTGCATGGCTTTTTCTTCCGGAGATCCGGATTTTTCAGGCAAATCGACCACACACACAAGGCGCAATATGGTCTAAGTCGCTGATGCGTCTAAAACAACGACAGCTAATGAAATTAATTTTTTTCCATTGCATTTCCGATTTTTCGAGACATCAAAAACATTAAATTTGCATAAAAATATTCTTTATCAAAATTACAGAAAGCGAACACAACCTTTTACAAAACTATGTCCATTAACTATGTCCATTTTTTATCTTTGAACAAAAACCAGTTAATGTATCTATTACTAAGGAAGATAAACTTCTATAATCTAGCCAAGAAAACGAGTATTCAAATGCCTTTCTTTTGTCACCTCTAACCAAACACTAGATGTGCTCTTCACTCACATCGTCCAAATTTAGCTTGAAAAAGTCTAATGCAAGTGCAAATGCAAAGTGCGGCTTCAGAGACATTCTGAGCAAAATTCTTGCATTCAAAGTTTAAACCACTCTTTGTGTTTTCGCTCTTGTTGCTACTTAAAAACCTCATACACTACAAGCTTAAATGCCTGTCAGCCAGTTCTTTTCCAGTGCTGCATTTTTCATTCTACCTCTTTAGATGCTAGTGTTTACTTAACTTGTTTTTCCTTTGAACATACCACCGTTTACTTTCGTTTCAGAGAATCTTGAGAGAATTAAGCATGCATGAGGAATACATCAATTTGAGTAACTCAAGTCTTGAAATTGGTCTTAACGAGAAATAGCGGCAGCAATGCAGTGTCTATTGGTACCAGAGAATTGTTAACCGCATTGTGTTTACCACGTTTTAATTCCTGTCTGACAGACCATCCACTTCTAATATAGTGCTGGCCTGTTGCTCTGCTGTCCCATGCGATGATGAAGCAAGGTTGTTAGTATAATTACCTTGTAACCCCTAAAGCAATCCTGGCGTTTCTGCGATTCAATCGAAATCCTTATTTACAGTTTTTATAGTTAATCACTTCCCTTAAATGCCTCGCGTTATCGATGTAAATTTATTCTAGTTGCCAGAAAAGCAGTTTTAGATTACCTATTGAGCTGCTAATGAACGGACATTATACGTTGCCCTACTAGATTGAAATGAGAATGCATCTTGAAAAAAAACCCTGAGTATTCTGCCACAAAGAAATAGCAACTATGCAGAAAAGAAGACTTTTCCTGTAAGTGGAAGTGTCTTTCAGCTAGGATCCAGAAAATTACACTCTTTTAGATGAGAAGTAGACTCCCTGATTATTCCCAGATAGTCTCAGAATCTTAAGCCTCTGACACTATGCCACACTGATTTTTACTAATTAGGGGAATATCGTGATTTACTGTGTGGGCTTGGAGCAATAGAGTTAGTATAATTCGCTGTTTAAAATTCTTTCGATAATTTTAAATATACTATTACAGCTACTTCTTAAAAATTTCATCTTTTATGCGCTATGTAGATCCTGGCCGGTGTACTCCCATAACACACACTTCGCGAAGATTACGTGATTTCTGTCAATATTTAACTCGTTCAGTATGTGATAAAATATTTAGTTGAAGAAGACAATATTTATTGAAGAATTAATTTAATGCATTAATGCTTAAAAATTAAATTAAAAATATATTTAAAATTAATGCATTAATTTTAGTATTAGTAGTGGCAAATGATGCAAGAAAGCAGGCTTATACAGTATCAGCCAAAAAAAAAAAAAAAAATGCATTTCATCTGTTCATTCCCTCCAATAGTTTGTCAAGTTCTTCCCCTTGAATTTATTCAAACTATTCACTTCTGCAACAAGACTGAAGCTTATTCCACCAATCAACCACCCTTTGGCTGAAGGGAAACTTACGTACATCTACTGTAGTTTGCAACCATCCTTCCTCAATTTCAATTTATGCTCCTTTGTCTGCATAGTCTGAGCAAGAGGAAGAATCCCATTTGCATTGAGTTTCCTCAAGCCATTCAAAGCCTTAAAGATCCCAATCAGATCATCTCGCAGATGTCTACTCTCCAGACGGTGCAGTTTGCAGAACTGAAGCCTTTCTTGGTAAGATCTCACCCCTTTGTTCCCCTCACCAATCTTGTTGCCCTTCTCTACCCGTTCCAGTATATCTGCATAAATAAAAAATTAAAATATAAAACGTGATATTATAAAATGTAATTTTAAAATATCACTCACTGCAATCTTTTGATTTCTTGAGTTAGCTATCAGTTTTGTAATCACCCTTTTCACCCTACGTGATCATATAAAGCGTTATTTTAATTTTCACGTGTTTAATAAGATTGCTGTTATATTATAAGGGCACATTATTTCGAAATCTCGCAAAATAAGACAGGATAAAGCACGATTGCACTGTACAATTACAAGTATAAAGAGAGTACAAGTTTTTAGTAACATTTAAAAGTTGATTTATTTGATTTATTTAAAAGTTGATTTAGATAATGTTTGTTAACTTTTTTTGCTGCATATTATTACAAAAGAGACGTTACTTGCTAATTGTCCTATTAATTCTGATGCGTTGCTTCGTCACAGTCATTCTGGGTGGGGTCAAAAGCCTACCCATCGAGGATCCTATTGCCAATATAAGCATTTTTACCATTTGCATGTCTCCTGGGTTTGGATGGTAGCTGCTCTATAGTTTGAGGCGGAGTTCCAGAGGTCTGGGCCATTTTGAAGCGTGTTTAAGGTGTGAAGAATTGCATTTAGAAGATGTGTCTTGAAGCTGGTCATTCTCTTCTGGCTTGAAGGACCAACTCTACTCTACGCCTTTTATATTCAGCAGTATTTATACCAATTGTCACATATGGAGCTGCAGTATGGTACCACCGAATGACTTTAGTGCATGCTCAACGTAAAATTCAGCAAATTCAACGACTTATGCTACTACAAATGACCCGCGCATGTAGAACGACATCAACTGCCGCCCTACAGCTACTAACAGGCCGCCTCCCTTTGGACCTCCACGTCGCTTTTATCGGACTTTCTCATGCCATCAAGAAGAATAAGGAAGCTGAATTCCTCACTATTCAAACCCGTACCGATACCGACATCAAACAGGAACATAAACGTGTGTGGCTACAATTCATAAACTTATGGCAAACCCGCTGGAATAACTCCACAACTGGTGCAACTACTAAACTTTTCCTTCCTGTGGTAACCTACATCAACAAGCAACGTTCCACTTGGTTCTTCCCCAACGTCTATGCTTCCTTCCTATTAACTGGCCACGGGTCCTTCAAGAGACGCCTTCTAGAGTTCGGCCTAGTCGAGGATGCCCTCTGTACATGCGGAGAACCTGAAGACTGGGATCACGTGATGCACTCATGCAACGTATACTTAGATCTAAGAAACCAACTACTCCTAGACCTCCACACTACATCACTTCGGCCAGAAACCAAGTTATTGGAATCTAATGATGCCCTCCGTGCACTGACCAGTTATGCCAACGAGGTCTTTCGTCGTCGCTGGCATCACCTGCAACTCCCGAACACTACTCCTGGATAACCTCCTCTAGACAGCAACTGATACCCAGCACCGGAAACTTCCAGACATGAAACTGCAAATGGCAGACAGCCCTGTCGACGCCGTTCCGTGATTCTCCATTGTGACGATCCTGGACTCTTTAATTTGAACTTTACCCATTCTCTTCTTCCTACCCACAGTCTTTCTTCAGGACTCCCACAACTGCACCTAGCACTCTTCCTGCTCCGTTTCGCCTGGGAGGATGCCTACGCTCTGTCATCCTCGCTATCTTGTCTGTCTTCCACTTTCCTGTCTCTTCTCTGCTCTTTCCTTGGCCTTCCCCACTCTCGCTCCTGCAAGAGTGTGGACGGCCCGTCAGATGTATTTTACTCCCTGGTCCGGCTCCTCGTGCCAGTGGACGGATGCTGGGAGGCTCTTTCCTGGTGATCGCGCCTCTCAGTAACGAAGAGGCCAGTCAAACAACACAAACAACACACTACTCACACATAACCCACACTGACTGGCTTTGCTATGTTAACAGAGTATTTAACGCGGATTTGTGGGAAACCACGGGAACCGCATAACAAAAAACACTATGTCCACTATGTCCACTCTTCTGGCTTGAACACAGTGCCAGAGAAGTTCGGATATTTCTAGCCGGGATTCACCAGCCTACTCCAGCTATTTATGTGATCATGTCTGTTCAGTACACGTACACGGGTTAAGAAACGCTTTTACTTTCATGATGAGTTTAATGCATAGGGAGAATGTAGTGAGGTTTGCAAATAGCGCTAACTTAGAGATTGATATATGGCAGACAGAGCCTGCCTATTTGAGAACCTAGAACTCTAGCTCCCCCTCCCCCAAAGTTTCCTTATAGTGTTGTTCTGTTTTTTTGCGCGTTTGTATTGTATAAATCCATATTTTTCTAATGTTTCAGTATTTTTTATAAATTGATTTTGTGTGCAATTCAGTGCGTTTGGATGATAAGTGTACGTAATGTTTTATTATGCATAAGATAACTGAAGAAATTTCAGTGATAAGTTAAAATTCTTAAGTTATCACTGGATTGATTTATTTGGCTCATTCTCAACTGACGCATCCATTGCCTTAATGAAAAAATTTGAAAGGACAGTCAGTGTGCCGATGCCAACAGAATTTGTAGGCCAACAACCCTTGATGAGAAAGCTGAGGAAATGTTACAGACTGCTTAAGAATTGCTCCAACTTCCGATTTAACTATTTTCAGTCGCAGGGATGTTCTTTAGATGCTTAGATATTCCGAAGAGGACGATTTTAAAAGTCATAAGGCAAATGCTAAGGTTCTATAACTACGAATGGTTGTGAGAGTATGAATGATTTTGCTTTTATCAAGATTGGATGGCAACCCAGCCTGGTTAGTTAACGTTGTGGACAGAAGGGCTGATTTCTACCTTCATGTAATTGTCAACGCTCAAAATACACTGGCTAAAAATTAGAAAAACTTTATTCAATATCCAGGAAGGCCACCTTTTGTTCGAATTAAACCAGTGCACGTGGTGACATGGATTCCCCTAGGTGTCTGAAGGAATCTAGCCAGGGCTGGCTCAAGGATATATGGCGCCCCTAGGCCACATTGACTGATGGCTCCCCCTCCAGCCGATGCGAAGATTTTGAATTTAATATTGTTTGTTTTGTTTTTAACATGTTAACACATGAATTACACAATTTTTCTTGCGGGCTTTGTTTTTGAGAGGAGGGGACGGTTGTTGGTTTCTCCCTAAACCTTGGCTCCCCTAGACCAGTGACTACTCTGCTTTAACCTAAAGCCGGCCCTGAGTCTAGCTCTAGATTTGACTATTCTTCTGTCAGGATAATTGTCGGCAGTTTTATTGTGGTGGGTAGAGAACTGTGAAGCCGAACTGCCCTTTCTAACATATCCCAGACATTTTCAGATCTGGAGAATTAGGCAGTCAGAGTAGATTTTCGAACGCATGGGGTGTCTTCCAACAATTTAGATATTTTTTTTTTGTATAGTGGATAGTTTGTGTTGTCTTAAAATAATCCATTGCAATCCGTATAAAAATGAAGCATTGTAGAGTGAAGTTGTTCAATACAACAGAAAGGTATTCATTGGAGATAATTAATCTTTATTGTTACGTAAAGGTACGATGTAATGTACCCATCACGGCATGCTGCCAGGAGTTTCACATGGATAGTAATATAATGAGATATTATAGTAAAGAGACAATAACACAACCTTCTAATATGAGCCGACTCAGCCCGTACCATGACACCACCTCCAGTCGCCTGAGTGGTGGACACGATATAGTCGTCTGGACGCATGGCTTCATGCGGTTTGCGCCACACTTGAACCCTACCATTGGTGCAAAGAAAAAAAAGAAAAAAAAAAGTTGCAAATCGAGACTTGTCGGACCACATGATCTTTTTCCGTTGTTTACAAGATAGTTTTGGCGTTGTGGCAGCACTCCAGTCGAAGATTTCGATTTTTTTTTTTTACAGAAAGAATTGGCTTTCGTGTAGGCACACGACTACCAAATTCCAGATTCTTAAACTCCCACCGCATAGCTCAGAGTTTGTTTGTAAATGGATATTGCTTTGCCTAAATTTAATTTTTCAATCATTTTTTGCACACTGAGCCTTCTATTCTGGCGCAATATTTGCTTTAAATTCCTGCGGTCTCATTCTTGGAGTACGACTTTCTGCTGTATTTCTTCCTTTTCGAGCTGCGTTCTCCTTTCGTCTTTCGCTCATAAATAAACATCCGTAATTGATATGGTTGCTTTCGACACACCAGTCATTTTCTGCGGTTTCTCAGTTGAGGCGCCTGCTAAAAGTGCACCAGCAATAACACCTTTCTGAAAGTCAGAAAGATCACCTGTCTTTCCCATGACCAGATCGACTAAGAAGCCCAGAAAAGCGTACAGTATTTTTCTGATACCAAGGTGCTTGTTATCTTACCGTGAGGCAAGTTATATTTGCATACTATACGTTTAATCATTTGTTGACACCAACTGCGTAAGGTTTCTAATTTTTTTCCAGTGAGTGTGGATTGCGATGTTTGGGTTAAGAAGCTTCCCCTCTCCATGCTTACTCTGAAATTTCTCTTCGTGATGAATGTTACTCTGTGGTGGCAGTGGTTTCTATATTTTACTTCTTTATGGTACTTCCTTAACTCCTAGCTTATAGTATTTTCATTTTCCCTCCATTTTTTTTTTCATTGTGTCCTTCTCTTCACACTGAATAACTAAACTTGTTAGCCTTTCTGGCTACTCCACAGTTTGGAAACCACTGCTGTATAGTGTGGATTTACGTCACGTTTATCACTGCTCCATATTCCTTTGAGAAAGAAGTTAATGATGTATTCGCATTGTCACAATAATTGAAAAAAAGATACGCCAGGATGTTATCCGCCATTGTTTTCCCCCTGAATCAGGTGAATGAGGCACTCTTGACAGAATCTCATTCCTTCAAGATGGAGCTCCACCACATTTTCATCTAAGTGTAATTAGCTTTCTCAGTAATTCATTCGGCAATAATCTCATTGGCCGGGAGATTTGATATTAAGTGGCCTCTAGGCAGCTCACGTCTAAATCCATGCTACTTTTCGCTGTGGGGTTTCTTGAATGACTGTGTTTTCAAAAACCCGCACTTCGAATTTATTAGAATTTAAACATGCAATTAGAAAAGAGCTTTTTTTTTTAATATTTGCTCAGAGCACTTTAATAATCCTGTGAGTAATTTTGTTTCTTGACTGGCATTGACAATTGAAAATGAAAGTGGCTTATCGAACATTTGACTTGGGGGTTATGTTTTACTTTGCTATATTTTGTGTTGAGGTAATAAATAAACATCCGTTAATGAAATTTAGATTTATTACGGAAAGTTATTTTATACTCGTGTTTTCATTGAAACAACATAATCCTAATAATAAAATTGTCTTTAATTGGCGATATTATCGCTTTCCAAAATCTGCGAAGTGTTCCTTGCAATGAGGAATTTGATTTCGCCATCTAGAGAGTCGCAACTCCATAAAAGTTATAACTATACTTAAGTCTTTCTCTTTTGTTATTACACTTTATTCACGAAATTGATGTGCAAAAGTTTTTCTTGTCTTGCAGAATAGCTAAAATGATCATTGGAATACTAACTGAACTATTGCGCTTCGCTATGCATGAATTTTTTATAACCTTTTGACATACTCACAGAAATATTCACTTTATGGTTTATGTATCATTGCCCGTTGTAGCTTTAGACAACTGTTTCTATCTAGTACCACTATAAATTGCACATTGGCGAATAGATATGGGCCCTTCAAAATAAGAGATTTAATTTGCAATAGAAGAGATAGATATACTTTAATCATGCATTTAAATGAATGGCCTTGTTCTATTTAGCACACTGGTTAAATTTGTACACCTTTCTACAATACTGATATTTAATAATAGATCAAATTTTTATGATTTATAACATTTTATATATAATAGATGTCAACAAGTTTAAACTTGCTTTGCATAAATGAACATTATTCGAGAAGGAGCGGTAAAATTGGGGGGAAAAAACTGAGAATAAATAAAATACTTAAAGCCGAGTTTTTGAAATTAGTAAATCAACATGAATGCAGAGAAATGTAGAAAACAAAATCACACCTTTATCGCCTGTGATACTCTGATCAGATAGTAATCATATACGAGTAAAGTGAAAAACTAGGAAAGGGGTTTTATTTTAACAAAATTCCAGCCATTTAAGCACTTATTGTGATAGTTACATGCATGTAGGTTTATCCTTATGTTTAAATAGGATGAATATCTTATTTTCGTTATTTAATTCCAACACACCACATTTCAGTTATTGTTCCAGGTTCTGGTGGATTAGGAGAAGGAGTTAGCATATTCAAGGTTGGCCTTCAATTTGTATGGCCTATAATTATGTCCTCTACATGTGATTTCTCCCCCGCAGAGATATTTTCAAGTAAGTTATTCGTGTTTAATATTAAAAGAATTGATCTTAGGAGTGAACCTTGAAGGATTCTCTACCTCGAACGAGAATTGGCTGTGAAGAATTTTTCATAACGCTTTGTCACAGTCATAAAAATATTCACTTTACGGTGAGACAGTGATAAAGTTGGAGAGGTGTAGTAACGAATGAGATTAAGATTATTACTATAATTAATACCACGCATATATCACGTGAAATTAATAATATAGTTTATTAAGCTAATCGCCTAAATCACTATACAATTTAAGGTGACGTTTCAGGCATCTTATCGATACGCATCATCATTGCCGTTGCTCCCAGAATCCTGAAGTGCATACTCATTCGCGAATTTGACTAACTATGAATGAGATTCTTTATTTTTTTATTTTTTTTATCCCCACAATATCCAGTTTTCGCTTTAGAATAGTATTATTTATGCTTTTTTTTATATTTGTGAGCAAGAATTGATTCATTGCAGCCTATTAGATTGTTGAGAAATCAGTTATAGCAAGTTTTCTTGATCTTTTCAATTTGATAGCAATGATGTTGATCAATATTTTGGATTAGTATTTTTATTTATTTTTTCAGGCGATTTAGGAAAATTCTTTTTTTTTCCAAGACATATCAAAAATGTGTGTGATGAAGCAGTTATTCTATCTGTTATAGCTTTATCATTTCTAATTAAACTCGTTCAAATGCTGGTAAATCAACCCGAAATGGAAGGTACGTTATTTTGGTTATAGTTCGGAGTATTCTTGAATGTCTTTCGTTGAAGTAACCCAAGCAATCAAATAGAAAGGATATGCCGCGACACCCCCGCGTCTATTCCCTACTTAACATAATCATCACCACAGTCGACGCACTTCTTCCATCGGTGAGGTAGACGATCAATCTCAATAATTACTGAAATTGATCGTCTACCTCACCGGTGTTTGGGGAGGGTGACGCCTCCTCCCCAAACACCATTTGCTCAAGCGGCTTAATGATCTCGAACAGTCGCATTGATCATTTTCGGATTCAAACCGATATCTCCATGTGGTTACTTTTTGTTCGTTCTGGTGAAGAAGTGCCTTCTTTTCCCCGAGCTAACAAAAAGTAAACACATGGGGATAGGCCAGGCGAATAAGGAGGATGTGTCGGTGCCTACAAACCCCACGTCTACGGAATGACCTTATGGCCTGATTCGTTGCATCCGGATGCTCTCTCATGTTTGTGTAATTACTTTTACAACCTACTTTTTGAACTCGGTAGCGTTTTCCCCAAATTCTAATGCAAGATATTAAAAGTATGGCACGCAAAAGGTGTAGGCAAAAATATCAACTTAATTTATAATCTAAATGACTAAGGTGGAGAAGTGGACATCGTCACTGCTCTCTGGCACCTGGAAAAGTCCTCGATTCAATTTCCATCGCCAATTTCTCCCGTCCGGTCAGGAAATTTTTTATTGGTTTTTTACAGGTGGATGAGATAGATTGCATGCTGTTTTGTCTCTCTTAAAAATTAATAAAAAATAATAATCAATGATTTTAATAATAAAATCATTTATTGTTAAAGCAACACGTTACAGCCTTGATCACTTGCAAACCGGATTAAAGCACGGAAACACAAATATAGTGAGTTCACTATATGGGTTCAAGACTATTCTTACACGTCATAAGTCTCTTCTGGAAATTATTTTCAAATGAGGCCTGTTGAGCAACATTTTAATATCCATAAATATCAAACACACAGTAGGCTGTGAACAGTTGATTTTTCAATACGTACACCACCTAGTTTAGTTTTTTTCAAATATAATTACAATCCAGATACTCAGTTTGAACTGCTAATTTTCATTTAATTTTACAACGAACAATAAAAAAAAAACTCTTAATCATGTGCACGCCACATTTTAAGACCCAATTGGTCATCAGAGCATGTTTGCCTATAAGACATCAAAATTATCTTTAAGAAAGAAAATTGTTCTTTATTCAGGACATAGTCGTTGAATCAATCTAGTAATCAACCAAAGATATTGCGTACTAATAACAGAAAAATTAGATCAGAAAACCAGAGAACACTTATAGGATCTCATATGATTCATTAAATTTCGGAAAATCGAATGTTTGGGTACTGTAAAAGGAAAGTTAGAACCATATCTAGGTTTCTCTGCCATCCCTACGTGTTTCTTGGCAAGTGCTCAAGAAATTAGCCACTCATTTTCTGAAACCTAATTCTGCGTTATGGCCTTATTGCCTGTTCGTTGCTCTTAATGCTCAAGTTTTTATTTTTTATTTTTTTTATTTACTCATAGATTTGTCGAAAGAACTTTTTTTCCAGTAGAATTAACTTCGCATTGATTCCCAACAAGAGGCTGATGTCAGTCATAAAAAAAATAGAAAAATATTCTGCAATAATCATTTCACTCCTTGGCGCCAGGTGGGAGGGAGACAACCGAGGAAGCTGGCATAAAATTTATACGAAGTAGGTCCACTTAAGGGGGGTGTTTACATAACGTTTTTTTATCGTAGTGGAAGCAAGTCTGGTGCCACGTGTGAACACAGTTATGCAACGCAACTAAAACACTGGATAGGCCTTGTCTTGTCGCACATTACAAGGTCACAGGGAACGTTGAGGCCCACATTGTGTTATCTCTGAAAAGGAAGACGTGGCTTCGCTGATTCCAGCTCTTGGAGGTGGAGTTTTGGATACAACTACGCAGTTCAGGTGCTTGGCACGCCTGTAAATATCGGATGTAACCGCATTGTTACAAGTACAGCATTAATGATGTTGTTGTCCTATGCAGATGACATGCTGCTCATGTCTATGCATAAAAGCATACAAGTCTTCATAACACCCGGCTTCAGATTGGTTTATGAATAATTTATCTCAAACGGCAAAAATTAACCATCTTTAGGATTATTCCTCCCCCACGAACGATAAACGTTCCCTGAAATGTTTCACTCAGGTGTCATTCACTGTTCGATATTAATGGAAGTGCTCGTGTTTTTCAATTTTGAAAATGCCAAGCATCAATAACCCGGACCTCTGCTTTGATTATAAATATGCAGTGACACGTACATATTTTAATCATATACATAAAAAAATCAAAAACAAACTACGCATATTACTATTCCGGATATATACGGGATAAGTTGCCAGAATAAAAATCATACATGAAGATATTTGGGACGCAAACTTCAGGGTGAATACGATAACCGAATTTTAAATTTAGACTCTTATGCGTTGTTTTTGTCTAATGAGAGTTGTTCTGCTCTGTTTTCGAAGGTTTTCTCTCTTTGAAGAGGGGGTCGTAACTCCTGTATTACTCGATATATGACAGACATATACGTGTATATCCTTTATCTTATTTACCATGTTTATCTGTGTTAGAGTTCAAATTACTGCTAACTAATTGAACCATTTAGCCATCCATAATAACAAAACAGATAAACAAAGTAAACAAGATAAAATGTGTACGTTTACCATTTATATATTGAGTAGTAAAACAAATGGGCGACCACAGTTTTCAAAAACTGTTATTAACTTTTTCCGTTTAGGTGTATAGTATTATATTCCTTTTAAGTGTTATAGTGTTTTTTTTATTAATTTTATCTCACTTATGTTCTTGTATTGGTGACTGTGTTTTTATTAGATTGTAGGTCTTCCTGTGGTACTTTTTATCGCTTAGTGTCACAGCCTTGTTCCGGTTTTATCACTTTATTTCCAGTACCTAAGAGTCTATGCAATAGTAATTTATATCCCCGGATCTCTGTGGTATGTTTAACTTATGTTCTGAGCAGATTGGGTGCCATTTATCTGACTTTTCATCAATTTTGTAGATATTGTCCACAGTACTGGGGACAATTGGAATGTGAGCGTGCTTAGTTTCACTTCCTCGACATATGCATTAGTCTACTGTAGTTTCAATGTCAAAATCGAGATGAATCCAAATTTACTACTCAATTTAGAAACACTTTACTTGCGATATTTATGGTAGAAATAGTAAAATAAGCAAAATATGCACCATAACGCCTACTATAAGTAATAATATTTTAACATTTATTACCAGTTTATCACCATTAACTGAATTATCATTTCCTTGTATTCATTATTTAAAAGTAACAAAGCCGTTAATGAAAAGTTATAGAATAAGGATCATTTTACAACTCTCAAGTGGAATAACTTATGTTTTAGAATGGAGAAGGAACTTTCCACATCGACGGAAATGACTGGGCTGTATTTAAAACTGGAATGTGAAATGGAAGTTCCTGTTTATTAACATTAATTAACAAAGTAATTTATTTTTCTTAAAATTTGAAATCCGGAGTTATTTTTAGTTAAAAACATTATCAAATGTATTTCTGACTTTTTCTCTATATTTCCGGGGATGGTCGAAATTTCTAACTGAACTTCCTCTTCAGTTGCATTGCTCAAAGAAGGACCCTACGTTTCGAGTCTGTTAGAATTAGATAACCAATCATGAACAGCAAATGTCTTCCAACCAGATAATCGGAAAGAATTGCCTTAGAAAGCCAGGTTGCATATATCTGTGAATAGCTATGCGTTAAGGAGTTCTTAATGCGTTAAGAAGTCCTTTTTTTAAATAAGACTATATTATAAAATATTTAAGGGCAAAGGCCTCGTGCTACGAGGTAGAATGACTAACATATAGGTTAAATGATGCTTTTGCACTAACCTATATGTTAGACAAGACTATATATTTTATATTTATTTATATTAACACCGACATAACCCCAGGGGGCTTACATCTGGTGAGTATAGTCTTGGCAAACCCAGGGTCCTGAGCTGGATATCATCATTCTTCTCTCTCTCTCAAGGTAACTCAGGATTTTTTTTGGCTGGTGCAGCATAAGCCCCAGGCTTCCTTGCACCATATGGATAATAATGATAATAATATTCTCCGAAATCTTTTCTGCAAGCCTGTCTAAGCCAATCGAGTAATATGGATCAGCTTTAGATAGAAAACCTATAGTGCAAAGCTGCTTTTTATATCATATGCGCAATGCAGCAGGGTCACTTTCGAAATTGCAGACGTCTTTGTTAAAATAACTACAAAGAATCGGGCACAAATCTAAGCTGTGAAGTGAGTCACGTTTTCGAGAAAATCCTTACAAGCAAGCAGATGCTGACGAAGTATCTAATTTCCCAATACTAAATGCACATTATCACAGTGGATATCCAGATACATTTTCTCCAGTATCCTACGAATCTCTTGATAATGTTTTCATGAAGAGCATTAAGATAATTCTTCCTCAAGGTAGAATCGTCTGGAATGTTTTGATTTATAAAATATTTTTACTGTTCTTTACGAAGGCGAGACATGGATCCTTTGAAATTTCACTTTTTACTTCTCTTGAGGTTTATATGGCTTGCGTAAGCGACTATCTCGCAATATTTCCTTCTTTTTTTGGGTTGATTTGGGTCAATTTGGAATCTTCATGGAATGAATTCTTTTCATAAACAACAGACAAGGCAATGTTGCCATCCATAGTAAATCTTTTCCATGATTGGTGAGCCACGATTCTACAAGTTTAGCATTTTTAACGAAAGCTTTACTGTTGTGATATAAATAATGTGCTTTCATCCAGTCATTGATGGCCCTTGAATTAAAGCAAAACATTGTGACACGGTTGAAAAGCTAATGCTGTTGTAATTTTCTTATGACGCTTTCAGTGATTGAAATCACGTTTCACAGTTTTTGTTTTAAAACTAATCAGGTTAATGAAATAGGCAGTGTTCTTAGTAATATTCGTGTTAAACTCGTTTATTTACATATGCAAATAAATTAGTGAATATATTTGATTTTAGCAACAGGAACAAGGCTAGCGAAATACGAGGTGTTGCTTTCATTGAAAAATATTGAAACTAATAAAAATTATGATTTTTCCACTTGGTTAAAGTACGTGGCAATTAAGTTGTGGTAACTACTTATCATGTGATAGTAAAGGTCATTTTTTCTATTTAGTTATAGGCGTAGAAGTTATGACTATTCTCATGATTTTCTTACCTCATAATGGGCAATAAACTGAGACAAAGGGAACGGTAAGGAAGAAATTTAAGGACAAGACAATTCCAATGAAGCAGTTTGATTCTTTTTCACAATTAAAGAATCAAAACCAACAGACTGAAAATTTAAAAAGAAACTTACTTTAAGTCCACTGGACACAACCCTCCATTGTCGATAACGTTCTCTCCGCCTTTCTCTGCCTGTCCCGAAACGCATACAGCTCGTATACGGAATCATTAGGCCCAGGTATCACCACTGCGCACCGTAGCTTCGAAAGAGGGGAACCAGTTAGCTGAGAACATGTTCCACGATATGCGGGTGGGTTTGTAACTAACAGCGGAGACGGCGACACACTGCCCTCCGTGTTGGGATGGCGCCACGAACTATTCGTTCTGTCTCTCCGAAGGGCAACGGACCTGACTAGGAAGTTAGTAAAGATACCAACATGGAATCCGGGGAGTCACACCAAATAAAAACGACGTTGCTTCTCCTTCGAATAGAGGTTGAGGTGGGGATGTTTGCTGGCAGCTAGGACACACCGACCTTCGCTGGAAACCCGGCGTCTTGGCACATGCGTCTGGCACTAAGACATGAAACTGCACTTGTCACCTTTCGTCATAGACCGAGATATTGCAGGAGGAAGGGAGAAAGCAGAAACCATCCCTTTGTAAAGTGGGGGTGAACATCGAACACGTTTATCCCCTAAAGTCTGGAGTCAGATCATTGATTCCTTGCTGTTGGGGGAAGATGCGAGAGTGAGAGAAGTGCTTGCGGTGGCCACTTTCTTTTTCTAATAGGAGTAGACCAATCAATCGGATCCCTCATCCTCTCTCCGCATCTTCTGTCTCCTCCTAACAAGTTAAGTCTCACCGTCAATCACTCACACATGCGCGTATAGTTGCATCCCTTCAAACAGCGTTCTGACCTTGGCGGAACTCGGTTTGTGCGAGGCCAGTAGCATCGTGGCCTTATTTATCAAGGCAGCGAACGCGTCATCGCTCCAGCGATATCAGCAGCAGCCTCCCGTCGGGAGTCCAGACAATCCTAGGTTGCACTGCTTACCCTGTTTCTTTCTCTCTATCTCCCTTTCCGTCTCTTGCCCCTCCCTGTACTCTGCATACTCTCGCTGGAACGAAATCTGCCACTAGGGAGCGCTACTGGTTAAGCAGAACAAGTGGTGCAACATCTTCCGGCATCGCGTTGAGGAAGTCGGCACTGTGCACGAACACATGTTTATACGTGGCGTTTGTGACGGCGCAGGAAGGTTAATAAAATTGCAACGCGCTGAGAGTTTCCTACAAATAGAAAACGCGAACCAACCAACAATAGAAAGTGGGTTATTAGAGATTTATTTGGCGACGTAGGGGAGGTCACAGTCATGGCTGGAGGTAATTGATGCCACTATAGGATGTCAGTCGAACAAACTACACATTGAAAACTAAGCGCAGTTGGTGAATTATACTTCCGGTCAAGGTGTCTACCAATATACTGAGCAGTCAGTGTAGGTTGGATATATATTCTGTTATAGAACTTCGAATACACTAAACACAAAGAATTTATAACGCACATCCCTTACACGGGCAATTGAAGCCATCTCACCCACTCGGGACTGTTTTTTAGAATAGTATCGTTAGATATGCTACTGTAACTTGGCGCCCTGGATTTGATGTCGCTGGAAAACATTTTTAGAAGATCAAGGTGAATTATCAGCTGGATCATCTCTAAGTAATATCTAATGAGCCATTATTAGAGAGAAGATTTATAGAAACAAAGTAGGCGGAAAGGGTTTAAATTAATTAATATTTTTACCATTTTGCAACTGTAAAAATTAAAAATAGGAAAGTAGTGGGCGAAGTGAGTATGTACTCTAGAAAGGTGTAGAATGGAATGACCATTTCCGTTCCTGAATCTTGTTTTAGGTCCGAGTGATAAAAATACTTTTAACTTGGTATGAATTCTCACACCCTGAGACAACTTTTGTTTTTCAATCAGTTGCCTTGGTATTGCACTTCTTTAAAATAAATGGCACTTCCCGAAAGCATTTTTTTTTCTGTTTAATGTCAAAAACATGTCATCGCTCTGATAGCTGTTCGAAAAAAATGTTATTTCATCAAAGAGCCACTTGAAACGAGATAAGATAAATTGCCGACCGGGCTAGCGGGGTGGGTAAAGTGCCTGCCTGGTAACCCAAAGGTCGCGGGTTCGAATCCCGCCTCGGACTTGGATCAAAGTAGTGAAAAAACCTTGGGAGGTGCATTATGGCCACAGAAGCCGATGCACTAACAAAAAAATAAGATAAAGTGATATGTTTTATAAAGAGAGAGAGAATTTGACAAAATTCAGGAACCACATTTTTATGGTTCAATAAAAAAAGCCCTTTTTTTGCAAGTTAAAGGAACACAAATGTTTCTTCTGTTCTACATATTTTATTATTAGTTAATTATTAATAAAATTTTTCTTAATTCATAACCAATGTTAATTTAATATTTTATTAATCCTTCTAACGTAATTAATATTATATGTTTATTTTATTAACTTTATATATACATTTATTAATAAATTAATTAACAGCACTTGAACTTTCATTATCTCTAGTGATGTACTGGATGTCACTCTGTTCCTTGCTTTAACGAGGGTTCATTATAATGAGGGATATACTTAAAATTTATCTAACGTACAGACATCAGTGCCACGAAGTCGCTTACACTGCAGTTCATAAACAAATCCAAGAGATTGGTGCCTATACCTCCAGGTAGTTGAGCTTTGCTCACCTTGAACTGTGACCTCCCGCAAGGCCGTACAGTGCTTTATGCGTTCGTTAACACATGGGTAGCTATCATTCCTCTCAGTGATTTATGGTTTCAATAAGAACACAAGAGTTGATCGTCAAGAGAAAGCGTAAACATCCACTGCTCTGTCAACTATTGGCACTGTTCCTTTGAGAACGTACAAAGAATTTGTTGTGATCAATTTAAACAGAAAAGGTGCGTTTAAGTGTACCTAATTCTGACGTCATTAGCAATTTCTATGGGAAAGGCAACAGTTGCACTAGCAGTGGACTCTGATAGCCAACTCACGGTACAGTAATTTTTCAAATTTAAACATATTGTAGTATTTATTTTATTTATTCAAATCAGTTACTATTAGTAAATGTTTCTCAAAAGAAAACACTGTTAGAAACATTTCTTTTAATGTTTGTAGGTAGATAAATGCTATTTGAAGAAAATGAAATGCAGAAAACATCACCAGAAAGATTCACTTCTATATTGCATGAGTGTTTTATACTTACGTGGAAAAATGGATAGTTTTATTTTAGCTTAAGCTTCTGAGGCTTGAATAACAAGGGAGGGTAAACAGTAATGCTCAAGATCCTTGGTATACTGTTGGGTTATAACAACGTGCCAACATTTGTTGCCAAGGGAACAAATGGACGGTAGATACTGAAGCAGAACTCCTAAGTAAGTTAAAGAAAGATAAAGTTAAAGTTCCTTTTTTTTAATGTGCGTTTTAAGGTAGAGCCATTTGCATTTCGGAAACATGGGGCATAAGAATAAATTGCGATGCGGGAGAAAGTGAGGTTGAAAGAGAGGAAGATAAATTATCACAAGGTGACAGCATATTTTCGCGTGTATCCATTTTTAAGACTACTAACAAAAAGCCCTCCCATGAAGTCTGAGTTGTTGATTTTGTAAAGTATGTATTAAAGATATGTGAAAGCAGACTGAACGATTTCAGTGCTACATGACACATAGGGAAACTGTTGTATCCCCCCTCTCTTATACTTACTATTTACAGCGCCACCTTTTGGTATAAAATTCGCCCTTTTTTTTCCCCCTCCTTTTCCACTAAGTTCCTGAAAGCATTTTCGGCATCTATCTTCACGCAAACTGTCCCGTTTGTTACTGGCTATTTACAGGTCTTGTAAAGGGTGTTCGGAATTGATTGCCATATCAGATCGAATAAAACGACAGACCTGAAGCGGATATATACGGCCGGAATGGTTCTGTGCTCTGTTTGGATCTTAAGTGCATTCCTCTGTAGCTCAGTAGATAGATTACAAGCTCGAGCCAAATGGGTGAGTGTGAGCTTGACGATCATTTATGACAATTGGATGCTAAGGGCTTAAAGGCGACATCTGGTGAAAAATGCAGTGTTTGATGGTTTTTGATTTCATTTCTCTTCTTTATAAAAGAAAATGGAGTCCACAATACAGTGAGAGGATATTATTAAAATAAGACCAAATTGCTTCCTTATGGTGAACGAACTGTAACATTGGGTAGTCTGTTAATGCCCCACTGGTTGTAAAATTGCGTAAATAAATGGGATCATTTCGGCACTCAATTTTCGGATACATGTTCCACTAAACAAAGGGTATAAAAGAGGCCGTGTTAGAACGAGTCATCTTTTTAGTAGTAAATAGAATTTAATATTTAGTGCGACCGAACCTCGTTTGATCGAATCAAAGACCTGAAGAGTGCAGACTCGCCGCTTCTAAGTCTGCGCTCTGGAGAGAGAGAGAGTGTGCAGGCTTAGTTCCTATTTTTAAAACGAATTTTTTGGTACCCAAACAATGTCTTGATAATATCCTTTTAGATTTCCAGAATTAGCATTTTTCAAATAATGGTCTTAACTCATTAGTCATATTGGATCCACAGTATGACTTAAGAAATATCATGCCCTAATTTGTAAACCACGTTTGTAGGTATCTTTAAGAAATTAAGTTTCAAGCCACCACCATTTTCTGGCGATTAGTCGTACAAAAGTTCAGGGTGGATTGTGTCTTCACTGGAATGTTTCTAGTTCAAGTAGTGTTGAACCATTATCCAGATACATGGTTTGTTTAATATCCTTAACTGATGTATCGGCTTTCAGAAATAATTATGCCTGTATTTTTAACGAGAATTATTCATTATGTTATTGATGAGTAATTCCTTCTGTTGGATCTACTTTTTTTACAGACACGAAAAATAATTATGTTTAATATCCAAGCTTTTGTTTAGTTAATTATACGTAGAGAAGTGGGTTTGATGTCATCTAATTTGTAAAATTTACGGTACTACCTTGTGATGATTTAATATTTTTTGTGTCATATTGGGGTTACCTGAGAACTCATCTGTCCATATGTAATAATATGTCCATAAATTGCTTGTGTTCTCTGGACGAAACACCCGACTTTCCGGTGTGTGTGTGGGGTGGAAGCCAATAATATTCTTTCTTTTAAAGCGAATTACATTCGCTTTAAAAGAAAGAATATTAATATATCAGCATATATACGAAATACGTTAACTCTGTTATTCCACAGAATAATCTCAAAAAAGAAATTAGAAAGAAAAACCTTAGTGTTAAAACCTTAAATAGTATTTTTATAAGATGGCCGGATGTTTTTAAAGATCTAGTCCGATTGTGCATTCACTCAGAACACTGTATTCGTACAGTACATTTAATCCATAAGCCGCCCGCATATACATGAATACTGGACTATTTCCAAGAATCTCTTTGCGCGAAAAGAAACCAAAGCAATTCAGTAAGGCGAAGTCGTTCACCTTTTCAGCCAGTTTATTTTAAGGCTTTAAGGGAGAGTACAAACAAACTGAATGTACAACGCCATTACTGTGGTTCCTCATGGTCCCTAAAACTTTTCCCATCGGAGATATTTCTGGTATTGTCAAAGAAAAATAAATAGGAACATCGTTAAAGAAGTCACCAAGTTATGACTCGAGGAAAAAAGATATTTTTGGCTTCTCATCGAGTTTCAGAGCAAGGAAGTTATTTGAACAACGTTTCTCTGTTGCGATAAGGGATTATTCACTAACACATGAAAACTGATGGTGAATATAACAACTACAAGGCTCTAGAATATAGTTAAAATATTAGATAGTGTAATAAAATTGAAAGCTCACTTTGTAAAAAAAATAGTTGCTTAACTATATTATGGAAAATATTATTACTGTGAATGATTCTTTAAACTTTTCGATTGATTTAGAGCATTAGAATTAACTGCAAACTGTTCGAAGGTTCCAGGAATATATTTTTTACCAGCTTTAAGTTTATTTCAGTTTTTATTTCTTTCCTGGCGTAGTTTCGGAAACTAACACCATATTTAGGGCGATGATTGGTTAAGTAAGTTTATATTTGGAATTTTTTAAATTTATTTAGTTGTACGAATAGTCCAAATTTAAAAAAAAAAAAAAAAAAGCAAGCCCTCGCGAGTGACACAGTGATTATAATCACATAATCCTCCATACTGGGAGGAAAAGGCCCGGTTCGAATCCCGTCAGTGATGGGAGGAACTTTTCTGGGCTTTTTTTCAGTCTGTCTCAGGCATGGACAGCACGTACTTTTCAATCCAGAGGTTTTTCGTTAAACAGGCGAATCGACCAGAGAACACGGAATTTATGAACATATTACACACGGTTATGACATTTTTTAGACCTAATTAAAATAAAATTCTTAACTTGGAAAGTTTATTTAAAAATCATCACAAGAACATAATATGTGTTAATTATTCTGGCTATACTGTGTTTAAAAAAATAATGAAAAATAACTAAAAAAAATCTAGCACACTTAACACCATAAATTTTACACCTTGAAAATATAAGTAGCTGTTGAAACGATATATATTAATATATCGTTTCTTTTATTTCTATGATGTTGTCTATAGACGGAAAGGATAAACAGAAAAAGAGAGTGCGGGCCATTGGGAATACGAATTGGCCACTGCATTATTCAGGTGTCTTATATCCGAAAACATCGCCGTCTGTCCATCTACTGCTGATGGTTGTGAACGTCTAACCCGATATCTCTCAGGAAACATTAATCCTTTCCATAAATATATATATTTTATACACACGTGCTCATTCCACCATACAACAGTGCATGAAACATTCATGCCATGAATAACAGATGAAATCCTTCTTGACATTCCATTTCTCACTACTTCTCCTAAATCCCCGGAGTAACCAAACGATTTACATATCCCTATTTGGTCATTCGAACATCTTTCTCCACTTTTCGGGAGAAGAGACGTGCAAAATAAAGTCAGACAAATATTTAACGTTTCCTTCGCTCTCCCTTGCCAAGTATGCCACAAAAATCTCTCTCTCAAAACTTTGAGTGGCATTGCCCTAATTACCACGCAGCAGCACTCGCGTGTCGAGGACAGCGCGGGATTTCTGCGATCCGTACGATTTGCAACACTGACCTCGACCAACTGACTCAGTATCTTACTACTAATTTTTCTGGTTCACTCGATAAAGCAAAATGCTGGCCAATTTTTAACCGTATGCACACTGTAATTGATATAAAATACTTTTAAAAACTTCCATGAAATATCGAAATAAAATTAAGTCATTGCTTTTAGTATATATGTATCCTTTATGTGTTATTCTCGGGTAAGACAAATTTAAACTCTTTTGTACAAGAAATTTGACGAATTTCTACCGAAGATAAATTTAATCCTCAAAATGGTGTACTTTTCTTGACTTTTTTCAGGCTGTAGCCACCTCAGCTTGCGACTATCTTGCCATACTGGGTGGAAAAGGCCAGAGTTCGAATCCCATCAGTGACAAGAGGAATTTTTATGAGCTTTTTTTCACAACCTGGCTGAGTTGGTTATTCTCACGCAAGGGTTGCATGGTTTCCTCCCGGAAACTCGAGGTTTTTTTATTTTTCTCAATTAAAAAGCAAACCGACCGATGAATACACGCAGTTAGTCACAAATAATGTACTATACTGTGGCTATACTATACCACACACACACACACACACCCTTAACTGCCTGTTTTACGGGATAAAATATTATTTTTAGCGAAAACTGCTATTATAGGATTTTAGGCATATCAGCGACTTAGGTCATATTGCATCGTATATTATGTCTATTGCATCGTATATTATGTCTCTAAATTGAGTATGTTCTGTGGTCGATTTGCCTGTTTGCTGGGCAAAAAACCCGAGTTTCCGGGATAAAAATACTTGAGACCGACTAAGCCAAGTTGTAAAAGAGGCCCATAAAAATTCCTCTCGTCGTGGATGGGATTCGAACTCTGGTCTTTTGCATCCAGTGTGGGAAGCAAGGCGATTATATCAACTGTTCTACCGCGAAGCTCAGCGAAATCTGACCACCTGCCCGACACCTTTTGTACATAGTGTGAAAGGATAGCTGTAATAACTACTGTTCTTCCCTGAGGATAATAAAATAAAGGAGGGGGAATATGGTTTTAACTTCAGTTTCGTATATTAGTGAAAAAGCCTCGAGCTCTAAGATTATTAAATAAAATATTATGTTCAATAAGTATACAGAACCAAGAATAGTAAATAGGAAAATAAAATAATCAGTTAAGAATTAATAAAAATATAAATTGTTTAGCAATTTATATTTTAGCAATAAAATAATAAATAGTAATATAATAAATATATAAAACAAAAAATATAATTATTAATATTAGTAGTGGCAAATGATGCAAGAAAGCAAGCTTATAAAGCATCAGGCAAAAAAACAAAAAACAAAAAGCCCTTCCCATTTCACCTATCCATCCCCTCCAGTAGTTTGTCTAATTTTTCCTTGAATTTATTCAAACTATTCATTTCTACAACAACAGAAGTTTGTTCCAGCAATCCCAACTTGAATTTATGTTCCCTCATGTGTGTAGTCTGAGCAAGAAGAAGAATCCCATCAGTATTGAGTTTGCTGATGGCCGAATTTTCTCAAGCTATTGAAAGCCTTAAACGCCTTAATCAGATCACGTCGCAGGTGCCTAGTCTCCAGATGCTGGAATTTGCAGAACTGAAGCTTTTCTTGGTAAGAGCGTCCCGTAACCAATCTCGTTTCCCTTCTCTGTACCTGTTCCAGCAGATCCTTCCTAAAATGAGGCCCCAGACCTGTTTGCTGTATTCATGATGTGGCCTGACCATTGCATACTATTGCTGTTAATTTTTTGACAGAAATTAAATTAAAAATACAGTAATGTTTTGCCCAAAATAGCAGCGAGGTTGTGAAGAGAAGAAATTTCCCGTACTTTAATGACATCTATATCATGTTGGATTGGAAACGGGCCACTGCTGATCGCCTTAGAGAAACACGACAAAAAAGAACAGAAAGCTGTTGGCGCAGCCATCATCAGAAAGTTACTGTTAAGGATGGTATATGACTGTATATAGCTGTTTACAAATGAAAGCTATCACGTCATAACTCCAACCAACTCTATTTGTGTAACAAAGATTGAAAGCATTGGGTCTTGCAACAGTGGTAGAACAATATAGGCTAATGGATCATGCTATACAGAGCACAGGAATTCTGTAATGATTTAAGGCGTAGATTCATGAATAGTGACGTATCCGGGACATCTTGGATAAGTCCTCCACCGTCATCAGCAGTACAGTATCCCCGGTTAAAGATTAGTACGATAGAAAACTTTCTTGATCAGCCCAGATCCGATTTTAATCTATTTGAACACTTCTAGGATGCTTTAGAATAGAACTGAAAGTCAGATCGGGCAGCCAGCTACTACAAAATTGCTATAACATGAAAAAATAGTGAATTGTTCTTCTCACTTTTATTGATGGATTTGAACTGCATAACGGGAACGAGTTTCTGCTAATATAAAAATGTAGTTAAATTGAGAATTACTCAGAATTATGCAGTCTTGAAAATAAACTGCAATTTATTTTCTTTCTTTCCCTCAGTAAGTTTTTAGGAAGTTTCTCTGCTGGCTGCGTTCTTTGTGTCTTTTATGTATTGTAAAACAAAGATAAGAAGTTCAATGAACGCTGTAAACTGACTGAAAGGAGTTCGGCTGCTCTCTCTAACCCTTCATTTAGGTTGCGAATCGATCTGCACTTTGCTTCAACTGAGTTAAGGAAGGAGGTGTCCTCAAGGAAGTTCTCTTCAATCGTAAGTATTATGGAAGGGAAATGTAACGAGGTTTTATGCGTGCTGACGTCATCAGAGGATTGCCGACGTCATCGATTTTTTTTCCGGAAGTAAAAAAAGGAAGTGAATAAGAACATCTGCAGATACATTTCCAGAGGCAATTGATTGAAAGAGAGAGATGTTTTTTTTTTTTTAGATTTTGTAGCTCATGGAAGTAGTTATAGAATGGTATTTTATTAAAAGAAAACATTGGTTTTGAATAACCTTTTGATTGTGCGTTGTCTTACATTTGAAATGGTTTAGAATGAAAGTGTTAGCGTAGCACATAAACAGTGATATCAAGAGCATCAACTGGAATAGATAGTCTGACTACAAAACGAATCAGCAATAAAAAAGTGATGTAACAAAAACAGTATTGAACACAAGTTAGGAAAGTAATCTTACCATAAAATTTTGATTGTAAGAATGTTGTATTGCCGAAAGGAACCGGTTACTTGGGTGTTTTAAAGAAACTTTTATTGATGCAATATTTAATATTGCATCAATAAAAGTGCCGGCCCGCCTGATTTCACAACCTGTATCCTCGTCGGTAGACCCGACTAATTTTTGATAACAGAAATGTGGCGGCGGTATTTTAGTCCATTCCTCCGTCATCACAGAGGTAAATTTAGCTACCGATTGCGAGTGCGTTGGCCTTTCCCGAAGCTGTGGTTCCAGTTGGTTCCAAAGTTTTTCAGTGGGGTTAAGGTTAAGCTTTTGTGTCCATGTCTTCAATCCAAGCCACTACAAACTGTGCAGTATGACATGGTGCATTTTAATACTGAAACAAAAGGACCCTCCTCCCCATGCTGTTAACGCAGTGTAGGGAGAGCGGGATTTTTCAAAATGTCAGTGCATTTCATGGCTTTCATTGTTCCTGAAACGACGACCAATAGTCTAATTCCAAACCACAAGAAACAAAATGGGCTCTGACAGCACTCCCGCCAGACTTCACAGTTGGACAACATACGCTGGTAAATAACGTTGCATCATAAAAAGATTCATTACTTCATAACACAGCTTTGCAACCTTCCAGGGACCAATTATAATGCGTTTCTGGACTAGACAAGACGACTGTGGGCATTGCGTGCCGTTTGTGTTCTGCAATTCTTTCGTAAAATCCGATGCTATGCATTTTTTCTGTCACTAATATCAATTCATGCGAGTTCCCTCAACTCATGGGTTTTTTTTTTGTTAGTTGTTGGCACATCGGCTTCTGTGGCCATAATGCACCTCCCAAAGTTTTTGCATTTTCTACTGTAATCCAAGCCCGAGGCGGGATTCGAACCCGCGACCTTTGGGTTGCTAGGCAGGCACTTTACCCACCCGGCTAGCCGGGTCGGCTCAACTCATGGTTGAAAATATTCCATGAGGACTGACGGGATCTACAGCCCACTCTTTCGAGCGCCCTCCAGTTGCTTCCCGTCAATTTTTGCGCTATATGAAAACTTTTTATGGCTGTAGCAGCACCATGACGTTTCCTTAGATAATTATCTGTCATCCTTGAGATGGGATGTTACAGTTTTGCTGCAAGAACACGACTAGATTGTTGCTAATTTAGAAATATGTCGACTCCCCGTTGGACGACGCTCAGCTCAACGCCTCAGACAGTCTACTGCATTTCATTCATTTGCTTACTTCTAGTGTGGAAGCTGTTAGTATTAGTACACTGGTGTGCAAAATTTAAGGACCAGTCAGGTTTTCACCTGTATCTTTTCATAGGAGTGGCCTGGATATGGGAAAAGCATACCAAAGGAACCTCGTGAGGTAAAGAAATGAAAGAAACAACACCGACACAACAACGGAAACAAAACGGTACAGAGGGACTTTATTCAAAAATGGTAACATAGCACTGGCTGCCATGATACAGATGCATCACTGCCAAAGATGGAACAAAGGGAAGAGGTGGTGCTCAGTAGGAGATATGGTCACCCCTAATGTCAATGCAGGCTTTGCACCGTCTGTCCATACTTAGAACAATGTTATTGATAAGTTCTTGCGGTAACATTGTCCATTCCTCTGTCAGCGCCATCTTCAGCTGGTGAACATTTTCTGGTACTGTGGACGTGCCGTTAGGCGTTTCCCCAGAGCGTCCCATATGTGTTCGATGGGATTTAGATTGGCGGAACGGGCAGACAAATCCATACCAACAATGTCCTCACTTTCCAAAACGTACCACAGCTGCAGCGCGATGGGGTGTGGCGTTATCATCCATAAACACGAACTCGAGGCCAATGGCACCCCGTAACAGACGCACATGGGGAAGGATTACCTCAGTATAGTAGCGTACACCGGTTACAGTACCGCCTTCCAGTATCTGGAGTTGTGTGCGTCCATCCAAGATAACGCCTCCCCAGACGAAAATACCTCGACCGCCATATCGATCCCTTTCAGTTGATGTTTGCGGTGTGGTCATCATCATCATCAGCCGTTTTCAATCCACTGCAGGATGAAAGCCTGTCCAGCAACTTTACATCTCCTTCTGTTTTGTGCAATGGCCATCCATTTACTACCCACAAACTCATGAATTCCATCTGTCCATCTCCGTCGTTGTCTTCCAGGTTTTCTTCTAGCTCCTCTTGGGTACCATTCTGTTATTTTCTTAGTCCATCTGTCATCATGTCTTCGAGCTATATATCCTGCCCAAGACCATTTTAGTTCTTTAGTTTTGATAAGAATGTCATTTACTTGAGTTTGCTCCCTAATCCATGTGTTTCTCTTCTTATCTAACAGTCTGATTCTCAGTATAATTCGTTCCATTCTTCGCTGTGTAGTTCTCAGCTTCTCTTCCATTCTTTTGGTGAGGCCCAAGTTTCACTTCCATAAGTCGTGGTGGGTAGTGTACATTGGTTCATTATTTTACGTTTCAGACAAAATGGGATATTGCTCCTCAGTATGTGATTATATTTCCCTGAATGCTATCCATCCAAAATTTATTCTTCTCTTGACTTCTAGCCATTTATCATTATTACAGCTAATGACTTGTCCCAGATAAGTATATGACTCCTCCACCTTTTCAATTACTGCTCCTTCAATCATTATGTCCCTTTCTGTGGCATACTTGTGTTCATCATTACTTTTGTTTTGGCCATGGGAAGATCAATGACAACGGCTTACGTTTGTTGTCCTTTGCCGCATCTAACAACCTGATCATTGGAAACAGCCATTTCCAGCACCCTCAAAAACATCAACTTACATGGCGAAATCCATCTGGCAAGGACTCAGCAATCCTGGACTACATTTTGATCAATGCCAGATTTCGCTCATCACTCATGGACGTTCGTGCCATGAGGGGACCTGATTGCGGATCTGATCACTACCTCATCCGGGCTAAGGTGCAGCTCAAATTACGGCATGCAAAAAGATCATCTCGGTCAGCCAAGCTGGACTGGAGGCAGCTAATGAATGCTGCCAACAAACAGGCATATCAGATCGCCCTATCCAACCGCTTCGAGATGCTGGCTGTGCCCGAGGATATAAATGAAGAAGAAAAGCAGATCTCTGATGCCATCCTGGAATGTGCCAAGCCCCTATGTCCACCTGCCCGACGTCGAACGCAACCATGGATATCAGACGAGTGCCTCGACCTCGTGGACAAACGGAAACAGGCAAAGTTGGTCGACTTTGAACGGTACCGGCAGCTAAACCGAGAAGTCCGACAAAGAATGACAGCAGAAAGAGAAGCATACTGGAACCAAGTGGCAGACGATCTTGAAGTGGCGGCATCCAAAAACGAGTACCGCACTCTCTACTGCACCCTCAGATGTCTGAGTGGAAAGACCAAATTGACTAGTGACAACATCAAGAATGCTGATGGGACCTTCGTGCGATCACCATCCGAACGCCTGCAACGGTGGAGTGAATTCTTCAAAGCTTTGTATAATCACGACCCACCTCAGGGACCGCCAGCAACAGCACTCTCGATCGACCCCCCTGAGGTCTCCATGGTCGATGTTGAGCCTACAGTAGAAGAAGTGAAAGCAGCCATACAATCCCTGAAGAATGGCAGGGCACCAGGAGTGGACCAAGTCACCACAGAAGCGATCAAAGCCGGGGGAGATGTACTGCTTCGCCGACTACACTCACTCCTCAAAACCATCTGGTGCACTGAACAAATTCCGTTAACATGGAGGAAAGCCATTATCGTACCGATCCACAAGAAAGGTGATAACCGGGACTGCAAGAACTACCATGGCATCAGCCTCCTTTCCATCATCGGAAAGGTCTTTATGAAGATCATCCAGTCAAGACTGCAAAAACATCGCGAGCAAACCAGTCGAGAAGAACAGGCAGGATTTAGACCCGGGCGAGGATGCTGTGATC
This sequence comes from Mastigoproctus giganteus, assembly GCF_048544385.1. NCBI lineage: Eukaryota > Metazoa > Arthropoda > Arachnida > Uropygi > Thelyphonidae > Mastigoproctus > Mastigoproctus giganteus. The sequence continues at coordinate 226,951,759 of NC_143578.1, read as the reverse complement.
AAATCTTTGCCATTCGTCAGCTGATGGAGGAGAGGATCCGGTGTGGACAGCGAACCGTCATTGTTTTCATTGACTTTAAGTCTGCTTTCGACTGTGTCCACCGGCCTGCCTTATGGAAACTACTAGAGGTTGAACATGTACCTCGAAAAGTCATCACACTCCTCCAAACTGCATACAATGGTTTAACCAGCCAGGTGCGCATCCAGAACGATTTATCTGAGGAATTTACCATCCAAACTGGAGTCCGCCAAGGGGATGTAGCCTCCCCGTTGCTTTTCAACATCGTGGTCGACGCCATTATGAGGCAAGCATTCAGAAACAGACAGGGCATACAATATGACAAGGATCACTATGTGACTGACCTGATGTTTGCTGATGATAGTGCTATCCTTGCCGGTAACGACGCTGAAGCCACGGACATCCTCTACGACATTGCCCGCATTGCCCGGCCATACGGTTTGAAGATCAATGCTGGTAAGACAAAGGCCCTGACAACAGATGGGTCGCAAGCCACCATCTATCTCGAAGGCATCCAGATCGAGCAAGTGCAGGACTTTAAATACCTTGGGTCGCTGGTCCAGGAGAAGAAAGTTGCATCCACCATGGAAATCCATAGCAGAATTGGACAGGCGGCCACTGCGTTCGCCTCGCTCAAATGGTGTCTGTGGAAGAGGACCAACATTTCCACAAAGACTAAAATCCGACTCTTCCGGACTTTGATCCTGCCCATTCTTCTTTACGGATCGGAAACATGGATTTGTCTCAAGTTAGATTTGAACAAACTTGAGGTATTCCAAATGCGATGCCTGCGGCAGATCTTGGGCATCTCTCTTCGCGACCGCATCACTAATGATACCATCCGCGCCAGATGCCAACAGCAACCAACCATTGCCGACCAAATCCAGAAGCGAAGGCTCAGATGGTTTGGCCACGTATGTAGAATGGGCACGAACAGAATACCATCCACACTCCTTTGGAGACAACGACCCACCCAATGGAGCATCCAACGGACCGCGCCTAGGAAAACGTGGGCCAAGCAAGTGGAAGATGACTTGAAGAGCCGACGTCTCGACCTTAACCAGGCCAGGACTGAAGCCATGGATCGTAAGGTATGGAAGAACATCACAGAGCAAGTCCGAAACCCTGCGGCACCTACAGCAGCATACTGGTTGCGTGGCCAACCGCCTCCCCCAGCTGCCAGCTAAGGACCAAAGAAGAAGAAGAAGAAGAACTCTGCATAACTGATTAAGATTTTCCTCTAATCCTTTGGGATCGTGGCTTATGACCACAATGTTATCTGCAAATCGTAAATGGTTTAGGTACTCTCCATTAACATTGACTACTTTCTGAGACCAGTCTAATCTTCTGAAAGCTTCCTCAAGGGCAGCAGTAAACAGCTTCGGAGATATTGTGTCTCCTTGTCGAACTCCTTTCTCGATTTTAAATTTACTACTGTCTTTGTCTAGTCTAATAAAGGAGGTAGCGTTCTTATATACTTTTTTCAAAATTATAATATATGGAGTATCTATGCCTTGTCTTTCCAGTGCCCGGAACATTGCCTTATGCTGTATGGAGTCAAATGCCTTTACATAATCCGCAAATGCCAGGCATAATGGTGTTTTATATTCATTTGCTTTCTCCATTAGCTGTGATATTACCTGAAGGTGATCCATAGTTGAGAATCCTGTCCTTAAGCCAGCTTGCTCTTTCGGTTGATTCTCATCAAGTATTCTTTCTAATCTGTTAGTAATGACCTTTGTGAACAACTTGTAGATGTGGGACAAGCTAATTGGTCTATAATTTCCAATTTATGATTTATCTCCTTTCTTATGCAGCAAAACTATGATTGCATTTTTCCACTCCTTAGGCATCACACCTTTCCTAATGCATTTTGTGAAGCCTTGCCGGTTTTGTGCCATGTCTCTTCCTCCCAATTTTAACAACTCTGCAGTAACTTCATCTTCCCCCGGGGCTTTCTGATTCTTCATTTTCTTTAACGCATGTTCTACATCATCAGGAAGAATATCGGGTATGTCGTGTGTGTTGCTAATTTGCGATCCATCTTCCTCACAGCTGGCATCATTCCTTGGCTCCTTGTATAATTCTCTATAGTAGTCTTCTGCTGTTTGAATTATGCCTTCTCTGCTGTTTATAAGTAAACCATCGCTATTCTTCAGTTTCTGTATTACTGCTCATGGCTGCTGATTTAAGTCAATTGTTTTCTCTTAATGCTTGTTCTACTTTTCTTGTGTTAAATCTTCTTATGTCCTCTCTGAGTCTCTTTCTAATGGCTTCGCATAAAACAGTGTACTCAACTTTCTCCTTGTCAGTGTTTATCTTGCTCTTCGTTTTTCTCCTTCGGTTCATCATAACAAGTGTTTCCTGACTAATTTTTTCTTCTTTGGATTTCTTTTCCCTCATAGGTTTCTTGGGCTTTATCACTTTCAGAAAGTTGTAATATTCCTCGTCGATATCTTGGTCCTGATCAGCTGCAGAAGCTCAAACTTGTTCTTAAGTTCCAGTACATACTGCTTTTTCTCCCCTTCTGTTATCTCAAAGACCTTCGTATTATTTACTCGAGTCAGTTTTTTCCTTTCTTTTCTTACATCTATATCAAGTGTACATCTTACCATTCTGTGATCGCTTCCAACATTTATTTTTTCAGGACGGTAACATCATTCACGATATATCTTCTGTTGTTGAGGATGAAGTCGATTTCATTAGTTGTTAATCCATTTGGGCTCTTCCATGTCCACTTTCTGTTCACCGTTTTCTTGAAAAAAGTGTTCATTACTGACAATCCTCGAGATTCTGCAAATTCCACAAGTCTTTCCTTTCTTTCACCAATTCCAAAATTTCCTATAGTTCCCCTTTCTGTGCTGTTTTGTCTCTTTTCAACCTTAGCATTGAAGTCCCCCATAATGATAGTGTAGTGGGTTTTCTGCTCATCTAGAAGACTCAATTTCGGTGTACATCTCTTCAACCTCTTCATCATCATGGCTCGATGTTGGTGCATAAATCATTATAACCTTTAGCTTGTATCTCTTAGAAATCCTGAGTAGTAGTCTTGACACTCTTGGTGATGTACTTTTGAAATCCAAAATGTTGTTTTTTATATCTTTATGGACCAGAAAGCCAACTCCACTTTCACTCCTTTCACTGTTTCCATTGGTGTACAGCAGATTTCCACTTGATAAGCTTATAAGTGTTTCATTTCTTTTTCTTGTTTCAGCCAAACCGATGATATTCCAATTCACATTTTCTAATTCCTTTTCCAGCTCTAATATCGTGTCTTCACCGATGAACGATCTTACGTTGTCAAGTTCAGTTTCCGTGCATGGCAGTCTGGTCGTAGCCAGAGATTCTTAGCACCCTCAGCTTCCACTCTGATCCTCTCGCTGCCCTAAGAGGGGGAGTGAAAGACGCTGGGGACTGATGGCCATTTGTTTCGTTGTGCTGCCATTTGCTGGAGGGTTTGGTCTTTTCCTCTTCACGCTGACCTTGCGTCTTGAACCACTCTTCACGTTCGTTGCCACCTAGGTGACGTAACAGGGCTTACCATCGAGAAGGTGTGCATGAGTAGATTTTAGGGAGGCAGGCTAACCGGATTTCTAAACCTTCTGAGATAGAAAGATATTGAATCCATCAGTGTTTTAGACTGTCTGATAACACACAGAATACCTCTAAGCCCCTATGCGGGGTGATACCGTATGCCAACCTCTCGCCAGATTAGCTGATGTCCAGAATCGCTGCTGAGACTGAATCTACTCTCAATAGTAAAGAGTACCTTAAGTAAAGATTTTGTGGTTGTAACCTTTAGAAATAGTGTTGATCCTTAAGTTTTGCACAGCAGTGTATTACTGCAAGAAATATTAGTATATTAGTGCTTGTGGTTTCTTGCACTGTCTATGTAGTGCAATAAACCACAGGAAGGTCTTGCACTGTCTATGCAGTGCAAGACCTTCCTTTCTATGCGGTGCAAGATCTTCCCTTCTCATGTAGCTAATTTATCCAGTTGATCCTTGAAGTTCTTCAAACTGTCAACCTTAGCTACCTACGGATGCATCTTGTTCCAATAATCAACGACTCGCTAGTTAAAAGAAAATTGCTTTATACTTCTTCGTTGATACGTGGATGTTGAGTATGGTTCATTTTTCTCAAATCTCAGTATGAATGGATGGGTGAAATGGGAAGTTTTTTTATTTTTTTTGGCTGATGCTGTATAACCTTGCTGTCTTGCATCATATGCCGTGCCTCTGCTAATTCTAATATCTGGATACTTTTGGCAATTTAAATAAGTAAATAGATAATAATTTATTTCCAGAAACAGGTAAGTCCATCACGACCTTGTAGTTAGAGGTAGGAATTAACAAAATGTAGACGTTATAGTCATGGATTAATAACAAATGGGCGATCTCTGGTACTTAGACCTTAGTCGTACTTGAAGATAGTATTTTATACACAAAATTCAGTTGTATATTTACGTGAAATTTGGTATAGTTCAGTGATTTTGCAAATATTTATTAACGATGGAAAGTTCATATATAGGCTAGCAGTTGTTGGCTAGCGATTAAGGTGATTAAGAATTGAGCTGCTTTGGATCAGGTTGAATATTTAATTTCTGTAGGGGTTCGAATCCCACGGTGAGGAACCTTTATGGGCTTTTTTCACTCCATGTCCTAGTAAGCTCAGGCGAGGAGAGCAAGCTACCGTAAAACCCGGAAACTCTGGTTTTTCGTCCAGCAAAATATGCAAACTAATAAGAAAGCATTCAAGAGCTCAGGAATAGTCTGTCCATTTGATAAAAATTTTTCAATTTAGAGATGTAGATTTGGTTCTCCTGTTTTTACTGGTTGGATGGAGCTGCAGTGACTGTGATTTTGGAAACGACAGCCACTTCTGAAAATAGTTTTCACAAGGGATATTCATCTGTTTTATCAATAGATGCAAGAGTTCTGGTATATTTGCCGTCTGGATATTGTGAATGGGAAAATCTTAATTTGTGATTTAACCATTTGCAGATCCAGTATTCAAGGGAGAGGAATTTTTTTTATATGTGGCTTGCGGGTCTCCTGATTCGCTATTTTGTAGAAAACGTGCACATATGAGGATGCTAACCCACATTGACTCAATTTCATCCACCAGTTGTTGTAAATTGGATGGTTGCGGATTTACACTCACGAGCTCGTTTCAACTTATATCACACATGCACAATTGGATTGAGAGCTAATGAATGGGGAGGTCACTGCAGTAAGGTAAGGTATGTTAGTGTCTAACGGCTCCTGGGATTTCTCCCATCTCCGCGGGTGTACATTGTATCGGGCCAGAGATTTGAAGGTGTGTGGGGGTCATGTGCTGTATATTGTGTTGTGCCCTTTGTTCCTCCGGTCTGTTAGCCGCAAAGCCCCTAGTGGGACCCGACGTTACCACATTGTGCCACGGGGAGGCTGACCGGGTGTTCCACTGATGCTAGTACTCTGGCGGATCCTGCCACCTACTTTCCTGGGATTTCAGTGGCTAGGACCAGATTTGAGAATGAGATGATCGCTGTTTCTTGAGCAACGGTTGTAATTTTAACAGAGCGTAGAGTTGTTAGCTGATAACTTGTTCTAGGGCCAAATAGGTCGGGCAATAATTTTGGTGTATTTAGATTTAGACCTGTGGGGCATATATACATATATATACATACGAATACATATATACATGTGTAAAAAAAAAAAACATTGTGTAAGAGAAAAGTAAGAAAAGTAATATATATATACATACATATATACAGGGTGTTTCAGTTAAACGTTTCAGAACTTCTAAGAGGGGTAGGGTACATCCTGACAACTCGAAATCATATAGCAATGTGGGGTCGGAAATGCTTTCCTAAAGCGGTGTTGTACACAGAAGCACCATAAAAAGAAAAGAGACCGTAAGTGAGAAATCGTTTTAATAATACATGAAAAGAAGCAAAAGGTACATGGATTAAAGTAAGTGTTCGAAGTTTCTTCCACGGGCTACAATTCACGCCTCACATCTCCGACGCATGGACATCCGAACATTCTGGAATACTCCAGGCGAATTTCGAATTTCTTCGGCAGCTACTGCGATTCTTGCAACCAGCTCCTCAGCATTGTCAACAGGGATGTCATAAACTAGCGATTTCATATGACCCCCAGAAATAAAAATCAAGACGTGATAGGTCGGGTGACCGAGCAGGCCAACGCACGGGACCACCACGTCCGATCCACTGTTGACCAAATGTGACATCCAGGTAGTTACGAACATCTCCGCTATAATGGGCAGGGGCTCCATCGTGTTGGAACCACATTGTCTGTTGCGTCGGTGCAGAAATCTGTTCATCTCTCAAAAGTTGTGGCAATACTTGCTGCAGAAAGATCAAGTAGATAGGTCCGGTTAGACCTATCTACTTGATAATCCATGTACCTACGGTAATCCATGTACCTTTTGCTTCTTTTCATGTATTATATTAAAACGATTTCTCACTTACGGTCTCTTTTGTTTATGGTGCTTCTGTGTACAACACCGCTTCAGGAAAGCATTTCCGACCCCACATTGCTATATGATTTCGAGTTGTCAGGATGTACCCTACCTCTCTTAGAAGTTCTGAAACGTTTAACTGAAACACCCTGTATATACACATATATATAAAAAAAAAACCCGTTGTGAAAGAGAAAAATAAGGGAGGAAGGCAGAAGACTGGAGGGTAGGAAACAGAAGGAAGGGGTAGACCAGGAAGATAGCCCCTGCTTTGACAGTGTGGCAGGCACAGTGCCTCACCAGGGGAAGAGTGGGTGGCGGTTGGATGAAAAACCACCCCCACACACGAAGTAAAAAATAAATAATAATAAAAAAAAAAGCATTGTGTAAGAGAAAAATAAAGGGTGGGGGGGAAAGGCCGCATGGTAGGAAACAAGAGAAAAAGGCCGATAGGGAAGATGGCCCCTGCTGACAGTGTGGCATGCCCAATGCCTGATCAAAGGGAAGAGTGGGTTGGCGAGAAGGGGGGGGTTGAAAACCACCAAAAAAAAAAAAGAGAGAGAGAGAGAGAGAGAGAGATACCCCGCAAGTGCAGGGTAGGTACGGCTAGCACGGCCAGTCAGTAGGAGCCGCCAACTTGGTGGAGATCCGGCAGCGTGAGTGCTGCTATGGTGGATGGATCGTGTTTGGGAAGGTCTAGTGTCGTCATTGGGACTCCATTTAGTGAGTCTGTGTCCCATCCAGACTGAAGGCTGGTCCAGTATTCCATGATAGCGAATAGTGGGAATCTGGGAGTCCAAGATAGGATGGTCAAGTCCAGGGACCGATGTTAGGTCTCTTCTTGATGAGATGTGTCACGTCCAGTGGAGAGAAGTTGGTCCAGGAGTCAGTGATGAGGAATTTGTCAAGGTATGTGAGGACCTTGTCTTTGATTGCACCGCTAGTATTGTCACAAACAAGTGGGGAGACCAGTTGACTACTCGAGATCTGAGGGAGCAAGTTGATTTCTGTACTCCGGATGGTTTGTTGGTCAAGTCTTGTGTAAGTTGGTCCAAGGCGTTAGCATCCATGACTCAGCGATGTGCAGCAACAATTAGCAGCCATGGTTGTTTTGATCTATTGATTCGGATACTATGGTGGTGGTAGCGCTCTCTGTCTGGTAAATAGTTCCGTTGCAAATTGAATCAGGACTCGGTAAGTTTCTTCATTCTGTAGGGTGAGGTGTTCTTGGTTTTGGTAGTTGAAGCACAGTTTCGTTATTAGGATCCTCCCGAAGTCCTCGTAGATTTCACAGCTGTGGGCAAGGTGCTCCCACGTCTGATCCTCTCCACAGTGGCAGCGGGGTGAGTCTGAAATTCTGAAGTCATGTAGTTTTTTTTCTGGAAGGAACCATGTCCAGTGAGGAGGTAGGTAGCATAGAGTCCCGGTGAAAACCAGCCAGGTGTGAGGGGGTAAGAGGCCCTGACATTCGGGAGGAATCTTTTGGTGACAGCGCCTTTACTTGGAGTCTGCCATCTTTCTTGCCAGGTGTCTGTTATATGTTCATTAAGTCTCTTCTTTTCAGTGTTTCTATTATTTGCTGGGTCAGTGATGAACCCGGTGCAGGTAACTGTTCTTCCTTTGGCTAATTGGTAGAGCCACTGAAATAGGCGGAATTCACTCTCATGTTACTGGAAAGACGTGTGGATTTGTGTTTTTTTTAAAGGGCGGCTCCTAGAATGTCGGTTCAACTCCGCCTCTTATCTCTGTGAAGAACAGTATCACTACAAATGGACCAGATATGTGTGTGAGGTAGGTTTGTGCATATTATGTGTGTTCTGTGGATGTGTCTGGCCACTTGGCTACCCAGAAGCATCAATCACCTGGAGAGATGATTCTGGATACTCGTCCACACCACAGGAAGGAGCACAACTGGGCCAGTCCCAGTTGTGCTCGTAGTGTCTCAATTCGAGACTCTGAACCACCTGACGTTGCCAGAAGGTGGGCCACATTTCTCCCGGGGCCCACACCAAAGGAGAAAAAGAAGAAATAACAAAAAAAAGAAAAAAAAACAACAAAAAAAAAAGGAAGAGGGGGAAAAAGATGGGAAAAAAAACCAAAAAAGGGAATAATGAAATAAAAAATAAATAAATAAAAAAGAGACGAAGAGGGAAAAATGTTCTCGTGGCGCATTTATATATATAAAAAAGAAAGAAACAAAGAAAGACAGGTTTAGTTGGACCCGGTCCGGGGAGAAATCAGGGATCTTGCTCTTGAGGCGGTCTCTATATTCTTGATACCGTAAACATTCAAATATTAAGAGGTGCCAATTTACACTCTGTCCACAGACGCATAAGTTAGTATTTATAAGCCCAAATTGATGAAGAAAGACATATACATGTATGTTTTTTGTCACGGGGTGGCACCCGGATCTACATCCATCTCCACCAATATAATTGTAGGAATAATACTCATCTAAATATGGTGGCCTTTTAATGTAAGTGTGTGTAGTAAGTATTAGCATTAGCATTAGTAAAGGCATATAATGCAAGAAAGCAAGCTTATGCAGCATCAGCCAGAGGGAAAAAAAAAAAAAAAAACTTCCACTTCAGCCCTCCGTTCGTTCGAAATACCTGCCCAGCTGAGCCTTAAATTTATTTAGGCTATCAACTTCCACAACAAGGGATGGAAGTCTACTACCGGCTAAAGGCAAATTTCCGCACGTCTATCCTACATCTGTCTTTCCTCAATTTGAATTTATGCCCTCTCAGGTGATTATTCTGAGCAAGAGGCAGAATCCCATCAGCATTGAGCATGCTCAAACCATTCAAGGCTTTATACACCTCTATCAGATCACCTCGCTGGTGCCTAGTCTCCAGACACTGTAATTTGCAAAACTTAAGCCTTTCTTCGTAAGAGCAACCCTTTGTTCCCTTCACTAACCTTGTTGCCCTTCTCTGTACTCTTTCCAGCAGCTCTATATCCTTCTTGAAATGAGGCCTCCAGACCTGTATACAGTACTCAAGGTGTGGCCTGACCATTGCCTTATACAGGGGAATAATCACCTCCTTATCCCTGCTAGAAAAATTCCTGTATATCATTGACAAGACACCACGAGCTACTCTTGCAGCCCGTCTGCACTGATCAGAGAACTTCATATCTGCCTGCACAATTACCCCCAGGTCCCTTTCATTCTCTACCACTGTCAGTGTAGTACCACAGAGTTGATACGTTGCTCTGGGGTTGCTGTTTCCCATATGTAGTACTTTACATTTGTCAATGTTAAACTTCATTTGCCACCTCTCAGCCCATCTGCTCAACCTTTCCAGATCCTGTTGCAGCAGCATAGCGTCAGTAGTGTCCTTAACAACCCTGCCAACTTTTGTATCGTCTGCAAACTTGGACATTAAGCTTGATATACCATCATCAATATTATTTATAAATACAAAAAGCAATAATGGACCCAGCACTGAACCCTGAGGGACTCCACTAATAACATTAGTCCACGATGAGCAGTGTCCATTGATTACCACTCTCTGTCTTTTTCCCCTCAACCACCCCTGTTGTTATAGTGAACAGGCCACTCAGCCATCAGGTGATAGCCATAATTGGGCAAATTATCACCAAATTATCTGATTACAGACCCAGGCCTGGGTTTGTGATCAGATAGTTAGGTACATATCGTACCGTCTGTGATAACAGACCCAGGCCTGGGTCTGTTGTCACAGATAGTACGATTTGTACCTAACTCCCGCACCCACAAGTGAAGTGCAAGATTAGTGGGTGCCAGCATCCCGCCCTTAGGATGCCCACTCCAGGGGCTCACAAAAAAAATAATAAATAAAATAAATAAAAAAATGAAATATATATGCATGTATATATAACACACCCCAGGAGATAACTCCCAAAACGGGGAAAAACATCCCGCAACCTGAATCCACAAAGCCAGCAAAAAAAAAAAAAAAAAAAAACGTACAGGCATAATTAATATAAACTTATTTAGTAACGTCATTAATGCAATTATTCAGTAATAGTAATAACTGACAACAACCTCCTCTTTCTAAAAACCATTCTACAAAAATGCTGTAATGCATCATAATTAACAGCTGAAGACAACAACACTGCCTCATATTCCCTGCCAAAATTAGTCACCAAATGTATCAGCTCACATCTGAACTCATCGTACAAATTACAATCGCATTACACATTATCCCATGGTTCTACCATGTCACAAACACAGTAAGGCTCATCTTCCAGTCCTGATTGATGTAATTTCGCTTTCAGCTAACCATGTTCTGTATGTATGAACCCTCCATACAAGGATAAAAGCACTCGTTTAATTTATTCTTATGATTAAATTGTACACTAGAAATAAAATAATATGTTGTCCTACCAGTTAAACTTGAGTCCGAACGCTCCTGCGATAAATTAACTAACTTAGATAATATATCCCGCTTGTTTTCTGTAATTGTTAATGATGGATTTACAGCAATACCCAAAAACGTCATTTGACCTCCCTGTTATTATAAATAATAACAAAATGATCTATATACAAGAAATAAATCCAAAGGCATCACTCCAGATAAAACTTGCATTGCATTGCTTTGTAGAGAATAATTTCTGCTTAAAGTTTACCCGAGCGATTCTTGCATACCACATAGAGGCAGCATGAGTAACTATTGGTATAAAAATAGCATTATAATATAAATGTATAACCTTCTTACCTAAATCTCAATCGTTACTAGTTAATGTAATAATGGAATCAGTATAAGTTTTAACCTTAGAACTCAGGTAATCTAAATGCGGTGTAACCTAGGTATTTAACTTGAGAAACTAAAGGAATCTCTTTACCATTTATTGTGTATCTGGGTGGTCTATTGTAATCCAGCTTTCCTTTTAATAACATCATAACTGTTTTATTGGAAAAGATTTTTAATTTGTTTAATTCAGCCCACTTGATTAAATCCGGGATAATCATATTAACCTACTTTCCAGTCACGCATAAAGCCAAATCATCTGCATAAGCCACCTTGTAGCAGTGAGCTGTGGATCTACTCAACCACTTGTTTAAAACAAGATTCCACAATATGGGACCTAAAACAGAACCCTCTGGGCAACCACTATTAATATGTCTTCATACCTTAAATGTTGAGATTTAACTATTATTTTCCTCCTCATCAAATAATTCCTAATAATCTGATACAATAGCTGGGAATCTCTAAGTGAGTCAAAAACGCTTTGATACACTCTGATTCCCTCAAAATCGACAAACACAACAAGTATTAACACTGTAACAACTGTTTCTACTGATGAAGAAAGACGTGTATATGTAATGGGATGAAAGACAGTATTCTGTCTTATGACACTAAGCATTATCTTGTTGAAAGCACCCAATCACAGATGGTGTACACTGGTATCAAGGTCCCAGTGCGCTACGAAAACCTGCCCGAAATAAAACCAGAGTTTCCAGGAGAAAAAAACCATGCTACCCTTTCCTGAGACCGACTATTTCAGCCACGTTGTGAAAAAGAGCCATAAAAATTCATCACGTCATCGACGGAGATCTAACTCGGATCTTTTCCACCCGCTGTTTGTAGAACGGTGATAATACCAACTGTGCTAACGAGGGCAAACTCAAAAGAGAGTTCTGAATCACTATATGTAATATATATAACGTACAATTTTCTCTAACTAAAATTGGTTGACACAACACTATTGAAAACGGAATTTCACTGAAGGATAAAGAATTGTGTATAATTATATTTTTTTTTTTCACGTAATCGTTAATATATGAAAACCTGAGTAATGAAATATATCAAGCGAGCACGTGACTGATTTTGTGTAGAAAAAGGCCTCTACCAGTCTGTGATAGTGTACCAATTTATACGCTCCTGTCTAGCATCCTCCAGATTGTTTTTGGATATGTACTTTGTATTTTAATCTGTTGGAAGTTGATATAGATCAACGAGGAACTGGACAAATACTTAAAAGAGATAAGTAAATAAAAGAAGGTTAGGAAGGTGACATTGGTTACTCGATTTTTTTTTATCGATTCTACAAGCTTGTTTTCTTCTGTCATTTTGCCTCCTCTACTAATACTAATTATAGTAGTAGTAATAGAGGCATGTGATTCAAGAAAGCAAGCGTATGAGCTTATATAGCATAAGCAAAAAGAAAAAGAAACCAATTTCACACATCTATTCCCTCCAAATGTTTGCCCAGTTCCTGCTTGAATTTATCTAAGCTATCAACTTCCGCAACGACAGAGGGAAGTTCGTTCCATCAATTAACCACCCGCTGGCTAAAGGCAAATTTCCGCACATCTGTTCTACAACTGTCTTTCCTCGATTTGAATTTATGCCCCCTCAGGTTCGTAATCTGAGCAAGCGGAAGAATCCCGTCTGAATTCAGCGTGCTCAACCCATTCAAGGCCTTATACACATTCTGCCCAGGTGCCTGGTCTCCAGCCGCTGCAATTTAGAGAACTTAAGCTTTCTTGGTAAGAGGACCCCCTTCTTCCCCTCACCAATATTGTTGCCCTTCTCTGTACACGCTCAAGCAACTCTACATCCTTCCTAAAATGAGGCCTCCAGACTTGTATGCAGTATTCAGGCGTGGCCTGGCTATTGCCTTATACAAAGGGATAATCACCTCCTTTTCCCTACTAGCAAAAGTCCTGTATATCATTGGCAATACCCCATAACCTGCTGCCTGTCTGCACTGCTCAGAAAACTTCATATCTGACTGCACAATTATCCCTAGGTCCTTTTCATTTTCTACCAACCTAAGGGTAGTACCACACAGTTGGTACGTTTCTCTGAGGTTACTTCTACCCATATGCTGCACTTTACATTTGTCAACGTTAAACTTCAGTTGTCACTTCTCAGCCCATATGCCCAACTTTTCTAGATCCTGTTGCAGTAGCATACTATCCTTACTGTCATTAACAATCCTGCCAACCTTTTTATCATCTGCAAACTTCGACATTGAGCCTGATATACCTTCATCAATATTATTAATAAATATACAAAATAGCAGTGGGCCCAACACCGAACTCTGGGGAACTTCGCTAATAACATTAGTCCACGAAGAGCAGCGTCCAACCAGGTTTTGTTAAAGCAGGTTACTTGAACTGCCGAGGAGGCCATGTATCCCAAATGCACTTAGATGTTATATATGTCAAAGCTTCGGCCATTCTCAGACAGCATGTCGTAGAGACACTATATGTCCGATCTGCCGGTGCAAAAATCACATTGTCCTAATTGTAGTGGCAAGCATTCAGCTTACTCCAAAGACTGTGAAATATGGAAGATAGGGAAAAAATACAAAAATATAAAATTGAAAATAAAGTCCTTTACCAAGAAGCGAAAAAAACAGATCAACTTAAATATACCAAAACGCACTTATGCGTCTGCTATTCACAGACACGAATCAGTGGCAGACAGAAGTATCCATCTCTCCAAAAATATCAATATCAGACTGGGCTCGATCAGTACTCTTGGTCCAGCATCCATCTAAACCAAATTCGGTAGCCCAAAGCAATAATACGCCACTCACAATTCCATCCCAGAGACCTCCGCATTACCAGGTCGCAGAAAATTTGCAAAGATCGTATCCTGTTGAGGCGAAACAATCGTGCCTAACAAGCATGGATACAGATGATACTATCGGTCATGAAAAATTGCTTGAAATTCATGCAGAAGATGATAGGGATGATAGCGATGAATCAGGACGGCCCACTTTTCCCCGAAAAGAAAAATCAAAACCAGACCGCCATAAACAATCAGCTTATAAAAAGCAGTCAGATACATCTTCCACAAACAAAACCAAATAATGGAACACGTCATTCAATGAAATTGTAGAGGTTTTTGCAGCATCATCGATGATAGCAATGAACTAATTCACTGATTCCATCCTGTTGCCAAGAAACCAACTTGACGCCCAAGTTGATTTCTTGTAGTTAAAAATTACACTATCTTCAGGCAGGATAGATCCGACACTAATAGTGCTCATGGAGGAGTATCTAAGCTGTTGGACTCAATGGAATGTATCTGGAGTTCCCTCCAGATACATTCCATTGCAAACCGCCTTAGAAGCTGTTGCCACACGCATAGTAATCCGAATCACTGTTACACTGGTCTCAATTTATCTTCCACCTAATCGTCCATATTCTATTCAGGAAATCGAACATGTTATGTTGCTACTACCACCTCCCTTCTGTCTACTAGGTGACTTTAATGCTCACCACCCATTATGGGGTTCCTCCAGCTTAGACAGGCTTGGAAAGCTTATTGAAATGTCGATAGACAGACAGGATTTAACATTGTTGAATACTGGCTCTCCTACCTATGTTCGTTTTCCTACCGAATCGACCTCCGCAATAGACCTTTCCATTTGCTTTCCAGTGCTCTATTCAAGTATCGATTGGGTAACTCTTAACGATCCTCACAACAGCGATCATTTTCCAATAATATGCAAAGTTCAAACTCCCTGTTCATTACCAAGAGACCCTCTAGTAAAATGGAAATTTCCAAAGGCTGACTGGATAAAATACAGTAGGCTTGTTTCGTTCGACAACCATATCATACAGTGCTCTTCTATCAACCATGTTACTGAACACATAACAAACCAAATTCTAACAGCTGCAACCGCTGCCATTCCACAGTACCAAGTCAGGAAAAGGCGAAAATTAAATTATTGGTGGAACGAAGAATGCAACAATGTTAAAAAGAGAGAAACAAAGCATAGAATCAATTCCACAAACATCTAACCACTTCTAATCTTATTAATTATAAGCGACTTAGAGCAAGAGCCTGTTATATCAGACGAAAAGCAAAAAAGAATCTTGGATTAAATTCGCTTCCTCAGTTAATAAAAATACAGACATCAGACTGATCTGGAATAAGATAAAACTGTTAAATGGCAAATTTCCTCCAACGTCTACTCCACTAATTAACTGGAACGGACAGGAACTCTCTACCCCTACAGAAATTGCAAATGCACTAGGATCTGTATTTTCTCAGTTGTCCTCAACTGCTTATGACCAATTATTTCAAAAAAATTTAAGATGTAACTGAAAAATCCAAACTGAATTTCACTGACAGATGTGCATTAACATGTAATCAACCATTCACAATGGTTGAACTGCAGCATGCTCTTATCAACACAAGGAACAGTGCTGTTGGCTCTGATAGGATATTTTATGTAATGCTCAAAAATTTATATCCAAAATCACACTTGTCACTGCTGATGTTCTTCAATTGAATCTTCACTGAACATACCATTCCCAAGCTCCTGGCATCATTCCTACGTACTGGCTATCCCAAAACTTGGTAAAGACTATTCTGTTCCTTATAACTACAGACCAATTTCACTTACCATCTGTCTGAGCAAAACCCTCGAAAAAATGATTCATCGCCGTCTGACTTGGTAACTTGAGTCCCAAAATTTGATCAATAACAATCAATTTGGATTCAGAAAAAATCGATCATCATTGGACTTTACGATTAAAGCTGAAGCAAACATCAGAAATGCATTCATAAAAAAGGAACATCTCGTTATGGTCTTTCTGGATATTGAGAGAGCCTTTGACACCACATGGCGTTTCGGTATCTTAAGGATCTGCATTCTCTTGGTTTGAGAGGAAATTTGTCATATTTCTTCCAAAATTTCCTATAACAAAGATCCTTTCAAGTTCATTATCGGGGAACTCTCTCTAAAAATTTTGTCCATGAAGAAGGAATCCCTCAAGGGTCCGTTCTCAGCGCCACTCTGTTTGCAATTAGAATTAATCACTTAACTGAACTCATTCCGAAAACAGTGTACTCGTATCTTTATGCCAATGATCTCACAATCTCCTGCCACTCTCAAAACATGAACTATATTGAGAATCAATTGCAAATATCAATAAATCGGATCCAGATTTGGATAACACAAAACGGTTACAGACTATCCAGCCAGAAATCGACTGCAATTCACTTGTGTACCATAAGTAAAATACATCGTGATCCTGAACTGCAATTGCAACCATCCTATTCCAATAGCAAATAGTATTCATTTGCTTGGCTTAATTTTTGACAGCAAGTTAAACTATCAAAAACACATTGAACATCTCCGGACTGTTTGTCAAAAAAAAAAAAAAAAAAAAAAAAATGAACATGCTCAGAGCCTTATAAGCAACAACCTGGGGAGCAGACACCTTGCTTCACCTATTTAGATCCATAATCAGATGTCGACTAGACTATGGCGCGTCTGTCTTCGTTTCTGCTAGGGAAAGTGCTTTATCTCGCCTCAACCCTATTCAACATTCAGCTCTTAGAACAGCCCTAGGTGCGTTCAGAACATATCCGGTGCGAAGTCTGTATGTAGAATCCTATGAAGTTCCTCTGAAGATCAGAAGAAATATATTATTACTGAACTACGCAACCAAAATCCAAAGCCAGTCGACCCATCCTAATTGGTCAATATTTAATCATCCACAACTCACGACGTTTTATAGAAACAAGCCACAAGCAACTAGGCCTGTAGGTATTAGGTTAATGGAACTAGTAGAAAACTGGAATATACAACTCAAAGTCCACCAAGAACTTATAGATCACGTTCCTCCATGGTCTGTCATCATGTCGTCTTGTGACAGTTATTTCCACCAATGGGGAAAACACTCTTTAACGGGTATTAACATCCAGCAGGTGCACATTACACATATGCAGTGTTATCCTGACTTCGCTGAAATATATACTGATGGATCGAAGTCCGAGAGTGGAACAGGTGCAGCAGCGGTATTGCACGACACTACCATTTTTGTATCACTTCCGACAGAATGCAGTAGTTACACCACTGAATTATATGGAAAATATTTTCCATCTCTCAATCCAAAAGAGCATAATCCACACAGACTCGCAAAGTGCCCTATTAGCAATACAAAAGATTTTCTCCACGATATTCCTATGGAACAATTGAATTGCTCT
The DNA here is from genome assembly GCF_048544385.1 of Mastigoproctus giganteus. Classification (NCBI taxonomy): domain Eukaryota; kingdom Metazoa; phylum Arthropoda; class Arachnida; order Uropygi; family Thelyphonidae; genus Mastigoproctus; species Mastigoproctus giganteus. The sequence continues at coordinate 226,934,327 of NC_143578.1, read as the reverse complement.
GCTGCTAGTTAAATCGAAGTGGAAAGTAGTGCTTGTGTTATATTTGTCATAAAATGAACGGGCCTAATCGTTTTCAAAATAAAGAAATAATATTGACATTTGTGTAATGTTGGAGAAATCAATTCGGATGTTAAACCAGTTATTTATGCAATTTATACGGGATATGTGCGCAATTATGAATCACAAACCCATTTGTTGGACGTTAGCTGCTTGAGATACTCACGAGATTGACAATAACTCACAGAAAAGAAATGGGAGAAGTTAATTGAGATGATCTGATAGGATAGAAAATTGGATCATCCTCTGAAATTAGTTGTTCACTGAACCTTTGTCCAAATAAATCTACTACATTTCCTGTCTCATGGCATAATGAACCATAATGTTGCAACTATACAGACCGATGAAACATTTGGCAGACCTAATTCGCCTAGAATGCGTTTGTCAATCTGAAACAAAGAAAAAAATAATTGGATTTAATATCACGAAAGTTGTATGCACTTTAAATAATGATATAATTCATAGCCTATGCTAGAGAAAATCTGAGTTAGTATTAAAAGTAACAAAAAATAACAAAGGAGTGGAGGGATACAAACAACAGTTGTCGGGAGTGATGTTGTCCATCGTGCTTTTCTGCAGCTTCAGTGTTTCTTCTGTAAGAGGGATCAGTGCCGAATACGACTCGGTTCATGTCTAGTTGATTGATTAGTCGGATGCAATTAGTGGGAAAGAAGTTGTCTGCGGATTTCAGGCGATGAGATGTTCTGATGAGGGACTGCCTATTGCTTAGACGGTTGATGGAACTCACTGTTGGAGATGATTCAGATAAAGTAAACTAATGATAGCACTTAATGAAAAATGTCAAATTAATGTTGATTGTTATAATAGTTTTTATATTAAAGCATTTGTAATATTCTATTTTCTCTCTATTAAGATTTATTTTAGTTTCGAAAGATTCAATTCAATAAAAAATTTGTCTTTTTGAGTCTTTTGCATTTGCTTAACATTACATGCTATTCTCTAGCAAATTCTGACAAACCTAAACTAATTACTTTCCTGCTTGCGTTTAGTTACTATTAGAATTTAAAAAAAAAAATGGACTTGCTTTTCATTATTCAAAATTAATTTAAATAATGGAAACTTATTTCAAAAAAGTCATCACCTAACAGAAGTTTATCAAAACTGATTTTTACATAATTGTAAAGAGTTTTTATTATAAAGTTGTTTTGGTATAAGAGCCGACACAGCTAAGGACATGACGCGTCAGTATTTCCTGTCTGTAAATTACTAATTTACAGACAGGAAATACATTTGACAACCTTCTGTTAGGTGTTAGCTGGTTTTCGCCAAAAATTACTACCCAATACCTCAGAACTTTAGGATATTGTAGATCACTTCCAGTGATCTACAATACCCTGTCTAATGATAAAATTAAGATTTCGGACTTCTATTACCCCATACGACTTAATAATTGCGTTCTTTGGTTCTTGTCTCTCCTACCAGTGAAAATATACCTCTCTCGTTCATTTTACTGATCCCCTTCGGAGCTTTATACTCCTACATTTCAGTTAGGTTCTAGCAAGATGTCTAGTTACCAAGCTTTGTAGTCCGCAGCTTCTAAGCTGTTGTTCATGGATATCGATTAATGCCTTTCGTTTTACCTTTCTTTTTAAAATCCCAGTGTGTGTGTGTATTTATTTATTTTTATTAGTTTAATTCACTCTTCTCGATATAACCATTATGGCTTTTTCATTCATTATCGGTGTTCTATGCATACAGGTCCACTCATGCACTCAACTACTTCTACATATCTCCCTATCCTCAGCCCTCCTCTTCATATCCACCATCCCTTAATCTGTTTATCATAGTTTTGCTCAATCTCCTTCTGGGCTGGCCTCTTTCTTCTAAATTCCCACCCCTCTCCCAGCACATCCTTCATCAATCCCTCACCTTTCAACCTTGTCCAACCCATTTTCTCTTTCGCCTTCTGATTATTTCAGTCAAACATATCTACTCACCCATCCTTCTCAAAACCTCATCATTTCTCACTTTATTAATTCATCTTATCTTTTTCATCTTCATCTTCCTGATCCCTTTCAGGAAGAAAGGAGATCAAGTGGATGTAAAAGATAAGATGGGTTGATAAAGCGGGAAATGGAAAAGATATTTCTATGTCCACATCTCAAAGCTTTCCAATCTTCTAACATCTTCCATTCTCAGTGTCGATGTTTTTGCTCCATAAAGTACCACACCCCATACCAGTTATCGTACTTGCCTTGCTTAAAACAATTCCTACTTCTCACATAATATTCATCTTCCCTTCCCGAAAATTTTATTTTATCCATGCTATTCCTATTTATTTCTCTGCTGCTGTTTGCTTCTTCCACCATTTTAGGCTTCTGAAGCACCCCTATAGGCGCTCACTTTTAAGTCTAGGAGGGTTCAAAAGTTTTATTACATTACATACAGTGTTATATTTATCATTTAGATAAGTTAGTATTTTAGTTTTATTTTTAGCTTACTATAATATCTGGCCAAAATTCTTTCAACTGCTTAGCTCTGATGTTTTCATTTCTTTTATAGATTCTAAATTAGATTATCATTTATATTGTGAAGTATTCTTTTAAAGTTTAACGTGTAAAGTTCATCTTCAGTGTTAAATCTACTTATGTTATACAGATATGAACCACACCCATCACTACACCAACCACTGTTTCACATTCTGTCACAATTCCATATCTATTTGTTTTTACATCTTCGTCTTTTTAGCATTAGTACAGGAATATGATGCAAAAAAGCAAGTTTTACAGCATCAGCCAAAAAAGCCCATTTCACACAACTATTCGCTCTAAAGGTTTTCCCAGTTCTTCCATGAATTTATTTTAGCTCTCAACTTCCACAACGACAGAGGGAAATTTATTCCAGCAATCAACCACCCACTGGCTAAAGGAAAATTGTCGAACATCTATTCTACAACTGTCCTTCTCAATTTGAATTTTTATCCCCTCGGGTTCGCAATCTGAGCAAGAGGAAGCCATCTGCTCAGCCCATTCAAGGCCTTATACACCTAAATCAAATCACCTCGCAGGTGCCTAGTATCCAGACGTTGCAATTTGCAGAATTTGAGCCTTTATTGGTAAGAGCACCACTTTTTTCCCCTCACCAATCTTGTTGCCCTTCTCTCTACTCTTCTAGCAACCCTACATCCTTCCTAAAAGGAGGCCTCCACACCTGTACGCAGTACTCAAGGGTGGCGTGACCATTGCCTTATACAAAGGAATAATCACCTGCTTCCTGCTATAAAAATTCCTATATCTCATTGCAAGACTCCATTACCTGCTCTGACATCCTGTCTGCACTGCTCAGAGAACTTCATATCTGACTGCACAATTACTCCCAGGTCTTTTTAATTTTCGACTACCCCACACCATTGCTACATTTCTCTTGGGTTACTTCTACCCATATGCAGTACTTTGCATTTTTCAATGTTAAATATCAGTTCCCACTTCTCAGCCCACTTGCCCAGCTTTTCTAGATCCTGTTGCAGTAGCACACTGCCATTACTGTCATTAACAACCCTGCCAAACTTTGTATCATCTTCAAACTTGGATATTAAGCCTGATATCCTTCATCAGTATTATTGATAAATATACAAAACAACAGTAGGCCCAACAGTGAACCCTCCACTAATAACATTAGTCCACGAAGAGTCCATTGTCCATTGATTACCACTCTGTCTTCTCCCCACTCAACCACTCTTTTATTCATTGTAGCAGCTTTTCCTCAGTACCATACTGCTCCAATTTATACAGTAGTCTTTCATGTGCAATAGTATCAAAAGCTTTCCTGAAATTCAAATATATGATATCAAAATTATTTTTTGCATCCAGTCCCTTGTAACCACATCATAGTATCCAATCAAATTTGTCAAAAAAGACTTCCCCTTAACAAACCCATACTGTGTCTGAATTATTACTGCAGTCTTGTCTGTCTCTTACTTTTCTTTTCTTGTACGTTTTTTTTTCAATGACCGCTACGAACTTCTTAATTTATTTAGCACGTTTGCTTACTGAATTGCATTTGCAGGAAACGTGCGCTCTAACATTTTTATTCGATTAATTTTGCTCCTGATTTTTGTGTTTCTCCTTTTAGTTCTAGTTTTCGATTTCTTTTGTAATTTCCTCCTTCATATGTGGCCTCCAGACCTGAATGAATACAATATTCCATACGGCCTCGCCATCGTGATAAATGAAAAAGTTGTGTAAGTCCCCAGTTGTAAGTTTTACATTAAGAATTTACACTTGAACTGCTAAACATCATGACCGGTTTCTGGTCTGTATTCTATGAGCTTTTTTTTATCATTAGCCAGCTTTTGCAGTTTTCCCTAGAATTGAACCCTGAGGGACTCCACTCGCTACACTGGCACACCCTGAAGAATGCTCAGTTATAGCTATCCTCTGTTTCCAATCTTTTAGCAGATCTCTAATCCAGCGAAGGATGTCACCTGTAATTACAGTTGGAGTGGACTTTCAACAATAAATATCTTTGCAAAGTAACTGCTCAACTCAAATGCCAATTTTGCTGGACTTTTTTTATGAAGAGTCCTCTTCGAACATGAGGTATTCTGATTGCGCGTTTTGGTGGTCAGTTGGTCAATTCACTGGATGAAAAATATATAAAAATTATGAGAAATCTAAATGGTTCCTTTTATCCCAGTTATTTTTCTGATATAAAAAAAAACATTTACATATTTTGTAAAATAGCTGTCTTTTCCTCTTTTTGACAGGAAGGTGCGAACGATGTCAATTAACATTAATGTCTAAAAAAGAGTTTATGGCTGAAAGCCTCAGACTACGGGGAAATTTACTAGCCCACCAATGAGAAGTCAACAAGCTTCGAAACGGTACCGTCTGGATGGAAGTATTCGCGAGAATAAGTAACATTGGTCTTCTCTACTGGCGAAGCATTAGTTATTCAAGGTAGTGCAATATCACAGCAACTCATTGTGAAGGCATTCACAATATGAGATGTAACAAAAACGATGCCATTGCACCTACTTCGGTGAATTACTACGTACTGAAATGATGCTTTGCACTAACTTGTTCGTTTAGTAACAGTACTGTATAATTATAATTTGGCCAGAGAGTCATTATAAGTATTTATCTTTCTACATATTAATATATGGACCAAGGCACCGTAACTAGTTTGCAGAATTAATTAGCTATTATCGCAAAACCCTGTTAATTCCCATCTCACAATGGAGATTTTGCAATTTTGCATAAAAACCGGAAAATCTTCACGCTAATTATTTCTCTATTCTTTCGTGGAGTCCCGTTAGCTGTATAAATAGGTCATTCCAAACAAAAACTACTACGAGCGCTGCAGGAACGCTGACATAAATGTGCGCAGTGAGAAATGAAAATGTGAATCATCGCAGAAATAGGAATCCGTAAGTTTCCCTGCACACATATCACTTTGATTTATTAGTTTATTTTTATTTTAACAGTAGCAAATTTATTATAACATCCCGCACTTCGAGCGACTTTTGTTTAACGTCTTTGCTGCTGAACCAAAAGAAAAAAATGTTTGACGTAATAATCAATACGATGACGTCATAGAGGAGGTGCTTGTCGTCTGTTTCTAGTTCTTACATGAGTGCCGATTGAAAAAAAAGGGGGAAAAAAACTCAAGAAAGGCAGGTGACAGATGGTAGACGGTAGAATCAATTGGTATTTCGCTTCCTTTTCTTATGATTGAAAAACTGACGCTTTACCTATAACGTAACGGGGGAAGATGCAAGTCCCTTACGTCGTTTGGCAAATGTACTTAAATCAAGAGAAGATTATAGACGTACAGCAGCATACGTTTGTAGGTTGTGATGTTTTTGATGGTACGAAGAGTCGAAATATAGTAAAAACAGATATTTTGTATTTTCAGGTTGCGAACTTTTTTCTCCTCTTTCTGTTATTTTCTATGACTGTCTCTGAGAATGATTTTGATTTATTTCTCTAGTAGGCCAAATAAATGAACACAAAATATAAAAAAAATTAAAACAAATTTTAAACTTTATATTTTAAAACTTAAATTATTTTTAAAAATAGTTTAAGCTAATGTAATTACTTAATAATTAGATTTTGAAGTTAAAAATAATCGGAATGTAAAAAGATCGTGATTAAAATATTTATTAAATTTTAAAATTTAAATAAAGAACTTATACTTAGTATAAGTGTATATAGTATATATGTGTAGATAGCATTTACTTCAATAGCACCAGTTCTCAAATTTATAAATAATAGAGAATTATCTTGTGGGAGTTTTCTTTTATTAGCTGCTGTCTTTTCACTTTATATGTCTGTAAATTCCTACTGCTTGTACTGTTAATTATGGTTTCCTCGCTATTATCACGTACATTATAAATACAAGCACTTATAACTGCCTTAAATGGCAAATTACTGTATTCAACAAAATATGTACAGATATGTACACTCAATTATCACTGAATTATGACTATCTACCTAATAACGTGTACATGGCCACAGTTCGTTCAGATAACGCCACTATTCGCCTAGGTATTGACTCCACTAGATGTTTGAAGACATCCGTAGGGATCAGGGACCATGCTGCCTGCGAGGCTTTCCACAATGTCGGAATGGATGATGGTTGCGTGTCCATACGGCTTACTTCCCGTTCCAAAACATCCCACAGTTGTTCAGTTAGATTAGCCTCCAAATTCATGTGAATTTAGGGCCAATCAAGATGGGTGATATCTCCACTGTGTTTCTCGAACCACTCTTTTGCAATTCAGGCCCAATGACACGGCGCATCATCGTCTTGGAAGATCCCTTTCTGTCCTGGAAAAATGCAACATGCTAGGGTGCACATAGTTTCCTAAGAGTTGTCGGAAACCTCACCAGTGAAATGTTGGTCCATACGCACCAGGAGTCCTAGTTCCTGCCAGCAAAACATGTTCTATATTATGCAACCACCGCCACGTGCCTCAATAACGGACACCATGCACGATGAGCCCATGGACTTGTGTTGCTTGCGCCGCACACGAAGGCGTCCGTCGGCTTGTTGCAGCAGGTATTTGGACTCATCCGACCAGCAACTTGTTTGCAGTCTTCAAGTGTCCAATCAGCGTGTTGCTGACACCCCAGCATTCGCCGTCGACGATGATCATAGGTAAGAAGTGGGTGGCTTTTGGGTCGTTTGCTGTGCACCCCCATTTGTTTCTGACTATGCGGCGCATGGTCATTTGGGATATTGTTCTTGCATTCCCTATATTGTATTGCTATGTCAAACGTCACACAGCGTTGAGCCTGTACAACGCTTGTACTCTTTGCCCACTACGAACATCCACCTTGCGTACTCCTTTACGGTTCTGTAGGCAGGTGGTGGTTCGATCCATTGGACACCATTCATTGTAACCTTACCCACAATAGGCCGTGAGCAATCGATAGACGTGCCATTTCCAATATGGAAGCATCCGACGCATGAGCTTCCACAATTATGCCCTTTCTAAACTCCGTGATATCTCTATTATGTCCCATAACCTCTACTTGATCATTTTGACTTACATGACGTTCATATTACCACTTTTCTAGCGTACGAAGCTGTTCGGCTTTTTATACTGCGAGCTATGTCCATCACGGATGGGGGTGGTCATAATTCAGTGATCACTGAGTGTATATGTATGTATACACAGCTATTAACTGTCATATTGGGTATTCGGGAATCGACTGAAAAAACTACAACATGTTCTAAAGTAGGAAATAAGGTAGGGCTGAAGTAAAATTATTGAGAAATCGATCTCTCAGAATCACGGTACTTATTGTTTGAGTTGAAAGGCTAATCTGGGTTTAGCTACAGTGGGAGACTTACTGTGTGCTGTCCTAACTGTGATCCTGGTCCTTGGGTGCAATACAACTAAGGATTAAGTCTACCAGCAAAGAAAGCATACTCCTTTCCCTACTTCTATTAAGACTGCTACTCGGGTCCAACATTGCAAATCTGGTGGGGCCACCGCGAGCATGAACAAGCCCGACATGGATCCTTTCATTATGACTTGGCAACTCTTATCAAGAGAAATGAATTCTACTCTATTAGAAATGTAATTTAAATGCTAGCAAATACTGATTCCAGAACTTTTTCTTCAATAGTTTTAATAATGTGACCTATTTGAACTTTGATATAGTTTAATAGAAGGCACTCTCATCTTACTGTTTGATGGTAGAATCATATTATTGCGTTTGTCTCATACAAAAATCTTTTATTTCTGTCATGAACAATATTTAAAATAAATCTTTATTGTACAAATTGATAAGTACAAATGCCCCTTCTTAGCGAGACGGTAGGGGTTGAAATATTATGCTTGGAGTATAATACCTCTTAATCATCTAATGTGGTCTCCCTCGTATTTTGCTGAACCAATTCCACGCCCGGTTTATTCTCTTTACCAATGCTTTTATCTGTCATCGTCCTTAATGCCCCTTAATGGCTTCTCTTTGTGGTCTTTTCTGTTTCCTCTTTTCTAATATTCATTTCGGATCCTCCCATTCTTTTGCGTTTCGGTTTTCTCATTCAGCATTTCTTCGAAGTATTCTTTCTATCTCTCAATTTGTTCCCCATCTATTATAAAGTTTCAGTTTTCTCTCAAAATACTTGCCGTCTGTGGATTTAATGTACAAAATATTGGGTGATTGCGTTAAACAAAAAATGATTATAAAATTTCTATTTAGTGACCAGTCAGAAGAATATGAACGCCCAGTCCATTAGAGAAACCCGTTATTTGTACAGGTATCTTGAAATAATGGTATTTAAACTTCTAAACTATATTTGAGCTTAAACTCCTGCAACACTGGGAGTGTTGTATAAGTTTAATCTCAAATATAGTTTAGGAAATATAGAGTTCCAGATATTTCTACACTTACTCGTGCTCAAATATTTGTCGGATTTCAGAAAGGTCAGAGTTAGATGCAAATGGAGCATGATTTAAAATGTCCTTTGGATCATTGTAAAATATTTTGTCAAGAATTTTCAAATTTTGGATATTAAAACTGGCAAAATCACTACAGGCAGCCTTCATCGATATCACGACGTGTTCGGTCCATCAAGAACCCACACAAAACCTGGCGAAAACAGCACAACCCATTCTTCAGGATTTTACTGCAGCACAGAGTCCCGACATGAGTTTTATAGGGATTTGTCTGGGAACATATGGACCGTAAACACAATTGTTGTTCTCGGCTATTGAACACGGCTGATTTAATGTGATTCGCACAAGTCTAGACATTATTAGGTCATGTGATCGAAAATCTGACTCAATGGCAGTAATTGTTCGAGCACTTAATGTCATATCAGCGCACTTTACCAAATACTAAACTACACAGCTTGTCTGAAAGTGACCCACATAGAAATAATGAATGGATTTACTCAAAAACTTGCATGCATGGGCGCTGGAGTATACAGGCGTAGACTATTAGTATGTCAAGCTGATCGGCGCAGCAGAAGTGTGTGTTAAGTGACAGAACTACTAAGGCCATGAGGAGTCGTTATATATTGTGCCTGTAAATTATGTTTAATATCTGGTCAATTTGCCTGTTTTTCTCCACGGAAAACCACGTTTCCGTGGAGAAAAAAAAAACCATGTACCCCTCGGCTAAGGCTGACTAACTTAGCCACTTTGGGAAAAAGCCCATAAAAGTTCCTGGCGTCATTGACTTCATTTGAACCTTGCCGTTTTCCACCCGATGTGGGGAAGAGAGTGATTATATTTACTGTGCTACCCCTGTGGATCGTAGAAGAACGTCTAATGATGTGTCTATTACCGTCCTAACTTAGGAATCTGAATGTGCTATAAAAACGTGAGTAAACGTTAGCAAGCAAAACGGTGAGTAACTGAGTGTATAATTGCTTAAATACGTCTAAAGCCAACGTAATTTGATAAGGGTTGGATCATTGGGTTGTCGGAAGCTAGATGGTGAACACTGCAAATCGCCCTTCTTATGGGTCGTGATGTCCGATCGGTTGGACACCGTTGGCAACACTGAGCACTCTGATGCCTGTCCGTTGACTTGGCGCATTATAGCCAATGCTGCTGATGTGCCATAAACCTCATAAGCAAACAAACGCTTGTCCAGGGCTCCGTTGATATCAGAAGAACTTCAGAGCGTGAGGATAAATGGATCTTCCGACCAGCGACAGGAAGCAGTTCTGCCGAAATGTTCCATGTTTCCAACATGGTTACACCACTCCTGTTTGCACCTGTTTCGTGAACCACAATAAATTGATGACTGGGAAAAGTGGGGTTGCATTCTCGCCGTCCTTTGCATCGTTTGCCTCTGACGCCATTCCATTATCGTAAGCGTGTGCAGTGGTGCAGGGAGGGAGCTGTTTCAAGACAAGAATGGTATCGAGTCTTTGTTGTAGGATTTTAGGAGCATCAGCGACTAAGGCCATATTGCTCCTTTATACTGTTTGTAAATTATGTGTTCTGTCGGCGATTTTCAGTTTCTGTCGGCGACGTCCTAAACCCAAACAAAAATTCCTCACGTCATCGATGGGATTCGAACTCAAGTCTTTTCCACCCGGTGTGGGAAGGATGGCGATTCTACCAACGTGTTACCGATTACGTCTATCGAGTCGTCTTTATTGACGAATCACGTTTCTGTTTGTGGTACAGTAATGGCTATTTGTGCTACTGGAGACACGCTAGCGACAAATAATTCTGTCTACATCAGGGAGCGGCATACCGGGTTAAAACTCAGAATAATGATATGGGTCGTCATTAGCCTTTTGGTCGTTATTGATTGCACATTGACGACAAGACTTTATGTAGAAACCACTCTAAATCTACTGCTTCTGGACCATTCTACCATCCATCCCAAACTGGCGCACTATGTCTATAGATGTCGATGCGCCTAAAAAATTCACAAAAAACCTCCATCCCAAACGCTATTTCCCAATGCCCGCTCACATTCTCATATCCTGTTAATGACTAGATGATGTGGATATGCTTCCTTTCCCTGTAAGTCAGCAGATCGGTTGCCCATCGAATACATTTACGACATGATGGGACGTTTACTGATCTTCGCCTCTTATTCCCCTACCATTGCTATCTAACAACAGCACAGGTGCAAGAACCATTGCTGAACGTTGACCAAGATTACATTCAGCATCTTTTCCACGCCCTACCACGGTGTATATCTGTTGGTGGGGTCATACTTCATCTTGATGTGTATGACCTGATACACAAATTTAATAATTTGTTTTGTATCTTTTTATGAAATCGTAGCATGAAATCTTTTTAGGTGGGCAATTCAAATCGCCAGCAGTGTATATTAGTGCTTTTGTAATAACCTTTTGAAGTTGATCAGATCTATTTTACGTTTATTGGTTCTCATTTTATTCTGAGTGGGTGTTGTGTAGCTTAGCTCCAACAGTTCAGAGAGGGGGCACTGTTTCTTCAATGTGCGTTTAGATTTCTGAAAGAAACCGGGCTGGTGGCCGAAACTGAAAACTTTCTGCAACCCTAATCGAATTGCGAAATTGAAAACAACCTGTCCACTGTCTTTGACATGAGCGCAGATATTTTTTATTGTTTATTATTAAACTCTTCATTTCAAGCACGCACAATAAATATTGAACCTTTTGAGAGTTTATTGAAATTGGTGGATAATGTGATGTAGTTCTTTTACTACGTTGGTCCTTTAGGTTTTGTCGGTGTAAAGAGTTTCGCAGTCAGTTCTTAAGGCTCTCTAAAAACCCGATGGCATTGGCGGCAAACATTCTCTGCTGAAGATTGTGTCTTATAGGTCCGGCTGCAAATCCCAGAATTTTTGCTGTGCCAAGGTGCGGGGATTAAACATTTGTCTGGCATGTCTAGTTTGGTAGTGAAGAGGTTAGCCAGAGTTACAATATATGTTTGTTTAAAATGATCTTCCATGGTGTCCAATAGAGGCTGACATAAAGGTTTATTATTATTATTATTATTGCTCTTATATTATTTCTCCTGATTGGTGGGTTCCCCGTGACGGGTATTGCCACCAAGTATACAGGGTGGTTGTTATGTCTGGTGTTACGGTTGGTGGAGGAACTCTGACTATCCTACAAGTTTTCAGGATTGCGACTTTCTGAAGTTCCTCGTAGGTGTTCTCTTGGAGACTTATTGCTGCTAGGCAGTTATGTAGCATCTTTAGCACCATAAAGGTAGTTGACATGATGGTCGGGATGGTCGTTACTTGTTGCATATGCCACATATCTTTGATCTCCGGTCTTATGTTTCTCATGGGTTTTCTGGAGGGTGCCAGTGTTAGGCACCGCTATGTCAACCAGATAGGTAACCTTTTCCTTGTCGATAAGGGTTATGTCCGGTCTGTTGCATAGGATTGTCTTGTCCGTTATTATGGCGCGGTCCCAGTACAGTTTGTGGGTTGGGGTCTCTAGTACTGCTTGTGGGTTGGGGTCTGTAGTACTGCTTGGGGTTCGTACTTGTAATACGGTACACTTTCTTTGATCAACTGGTATTTCTTTACTAGCTTCTTGTGTATTATTCTGGCTACTTTGTCGTGTGTACGAGTGTACTCAGTCTGGGTGATCGCCTTGCATCCCGCGGTGATATGTTGGATCGTTTCTGAGGCCAGGTGGCATCGTCGACATGTGTCATCTGACACTCCAGGCTCCTTGGCGATGTATTTTCTATAGTTTTTTGTGTTGATTAACTGGTTTTGGATGGCGAGCATGAATCCTTCAGTCTCTAGGAAGAGCGTCCCGCTCGTGAGCCATGTATTGGAAGCCATTTTATCTACGTAATCTTGATGGAGGTCTACCATGGAGCGTCTTCTTTACCCATATTTCTAGCTTCGTTTGTGCTGTCTGGGGGGAGGAACTCCACGCTTAGATTTAATGGGGGTATGCCGCTTGTCTATCTTCGTTATGACCTGGTAGAGTGCTGCTGTGTTTTTCTGAAAGTAATCCTTCAGGTTAGTTATCGCTGTTTTCTGTTGCTCGATGAGGTCTATCAGGCCCCTTGTCCCTCTACGTGGCTTCTCTCTTCAGTCTCTCTACGGCTGGCTTTGGGTGGTGTTGGCGGCTTTTGGTCATCATTGGCATCGTATTTCTCATGATATCCTTCAGCTCGTTAGTCCAATCTATGATTCCGAAGGAGTATGTTAGCCACTGGGACTGCATTATTATTATTGCTCTTATATTATTTCTCCCTGATTGGGGTTCCACCTCGTGACGGGTATTGCTACCAAGTACGCAGGGTGATTGTTATGCCTGGTGTTACTGTTGGTCAAGGAACTCTGACTATCTTACAGGTGTTCAGGATTGCGACTTTATGGAGTTCCTTGTAGGTGTTCGCTGGGAGACCTATTGCTGCTAGGCTGTTACGTAGGGTCTTTGGCACCATTCCTGTGGTTGACACGATGATCGTCGTAACTTGTTGCATATGTCACATCTCTTTGATCTCCTGTCTTAGGTTCTTGTACTTCCTGATTTTTTTCTCCATCGGTTTTCTGCAGGTTGCCAGTGTTGGATACCGCTATGTCAATCAGATAGGTAGCCTTTTCCTTCTTGTCTACAAGGGTTATATCCAGTCTGTTGTGCGGGATTGTCTTATCTGTTATTATGGCGCGGTACAGTAACGCTTGTGGATTGAGGTCTCTAGTAATGCCTGGGGTTCGTACTTTTAGTACGGTGGGGTTCGTACTTTTAGTACGGTATACTTTATTCGATCAACTAGATTTCAGCAAAGCTTTTGACTCAGTCCCACATGAGCGGTTGCTTTATAAGCTGGAACAGGTTGGAATCACTGGGAAAATCCTTAGATGGATAGAAGGATGGCTTCAGGGCAGGAGGCAGAGGGTTGTGATAAATGGCTATTCCTCAGATTGGGTTGATGTAAGAAGTGGGGTTCCCCAAGGATCAGTATTAGGACCACTGTTGTTTTTAATTTTCATAAACGACATTGATGAAGGGATAGAGGGCGTGATGTCTAAATTTGCAGATGATGTTAAAATTGGGAGAGTAGTTAATGATCACTGTCAAGCTGAGCTTCTTCAGAGAGACCTAGATAGACTTCAGGAATGGTCAGAAAAATGGCAGCTGTGCTTTAATCCAACAAAGTGTAAGGTATTACACCTGGGAAACAGTAATCCCAAAAAAACTTATTCACTTGGTGGAGTTCAACTAAACCCAGTACTGGAGGAAAGGGACTTGGGTGTTACGATACGGTCAGACATGAAATTCTCTGAGCATTGTAAACAGGTTGCAAGGAAGGCCCATGGTGTCCTATCAATGATCTATCGAACTTTTGCAAGTAGAGATAGGGACGTGATAATCCCATTATATAAGGCTTATGTTAGACCACACTTGGAATACTGTGTTCAAGTATGGAGACCGCACCTGAAGAAAGACATCGAGCTTCTTGAAAGGGTGCAAAGAAGGGTAACTCGCCTGGTGAGATCGGCAAAAGGGCGTCCGTATGAAGAAAGACTTCGAATATGTGGGTTGCAGAGTTTGGAAACTAGACACCTTAGAGGAGATTTGATTGAGGTGTTTAAGGCTCTGAGAGGCATCAGTAAAATGAATGAGGACAAAATTTTCAAGATTATAAATGATGCTAGAACTAGGGGACATAAATTCAAGTTACGGGGGGAAATGTTTAGATTGGATTGCAGGAAGTTCTATTTTAGCCAGCGAGTTATAAATTACTGGAATAAGTTGCCTTCATGGGTGGTAGAGGCCGACAGTTTGGGGAAATTCAAAGGTCATCTGGATAATACTTTCGGGTAAGGGAAGCACATAGGATGATAGGTTTAATTTCCTTTTTATTTATTTTTTATTTTATTAATTATTATTATTTAGTTATTTATTTTTATTTTTTTGTTTTTATCATTGTTTTGTTCGGATTTATTTTTTTTAATTTTATTTTATTTTTTTATTTATTTTTTTTTTTTTGGCTGGTGCAGCATAAGCCATAGGCTTTCTTGCACCATGCGGCCGTTACTAATACTAACTGGCATTTCCTTGCTAGCTTCTGATGTATTATCCTGGCTACCTAGTCGTGTCTATGAGTGTACTCAGTCTGGGTGATCACCTTACACCCTGCGGTGATATGTTAGATCGATTATTACTATTATTGCTCTTATATTATTTCTCCCTGATTGGGGATTCCATCTCGTGACGGGTATTACTACCAATTACACAGGGTGGTTATGGTTATGTCTGGTATTACTGTTGGTCGAGAAACTCTCTGACTATCCTACAAGTGTTCTAGATTGAGACTTTCTAGAGTTCCTTGTAGTTGTTCGCTGGGAGACCTATTGCTGGTAGGCTGTTATGTAGGGTCTTTGGCACCGTATCGGTGGGTTGACACGATTATCGGGATGGTTGTTACTTGTTGCGTATGCCACATCTCTTTGATCTCCTGTCTTAGTTTCGTGTACTTCCTGTTTTTTCCTCATGGGTTTTCTGGAGATTACCAGTGTTGGGTACCGCTACGTCAATCAGATAGGTAGCCTTTTCCTTCTTGTCCACAAGTATTATGTCCGGTTTGTTGTGCGGGATTGTCTTTTCTCGCACAACAGACCGGACGAAAAAACTGTTTCGCTGGACACAAAAACCCCAGTTTCTGGGGGAAAAAACATTGCTATCTACGCCTGATACCGACTAACTTAGTCACAGAGTAAAAAAAAGCCCATTAAAGTTTTTTTTTTTTTTTTTTTTTTATGCTAGCCCATTCGGAGACAGAATTCGCTGGTCTCCAGTTTATTAAAGATGAAATTTCACCTCCTCGTACCCAGATTTGGGCTTCCTGGGTACGGGAACTGCTGGCATCCACTGGTATTACACTTTCTCCAATGGATGCGGGATTCTTTGTGATCTTCACACCGTACGTGATTATAGGAGACTGCTGCACCCATACGACTTGTGCTTCTTCCTATGGGTGCTGGTAGAGTGTAGAGTGTGTTTAGCGTCAAACGGCACCAGGGGTTTCCCCCATCTCCGCGTGCTATACATTGTGGGTGTGAAACAGAACACTGTCAATGCCAGAGGTTTAAAAGTGTATGGATTTTGTACATGTGTAGTGTCGTGTACCGTTGTTCCTCTGGTCGTTTAGCCGCTGGGCCCCTAATGGGACCCAACGTTGTCCACACTCTGCCTCGTGGAGGCAGACCAGGTACACCACTATTATAGTTATTTACTCTGGCAGGTCCTGCCACCTAATTTCCTGAGATTTCAGTGGCTAGGACCTTAAAAAAAAAAAAAAAAAAAAAAATTAAAAAAAAAAATAAATAAATAAATAATAATAATAAAAAGAAATAATAATAATAAATAAAAAAAAATATAATAAATTGGGTGCTGGTAATGATACATTTAGTTTAGTACTGTATAGTTGGGCCCGCCTCCTCTTGACGTGGACGGGTACTGGGAAGCAGCCTTCCCGGTGATCGCTGCTTCCTGGTAGCTAAGTGGCCAGAAACAACTAAAGAGCATAACAACAAAAACACTACGCAAACATCGGACTACACTCATTTCTGGCCATCGTACAGAGTTTCTGTATATCAAAGAGAACAATGGCTGAGTTGAACTAATTTTTAGGGGCCGCCTTACATAAGACACAACGCATGTCCACATTATATAAAGGATCCCTCTAGAGACGGTAAATTGTTTATCAAGTACTTCGCTCAACCAGCGTAAGAGCCAGTATTCAATGTTAAGGAAGTTGCTTAGGTGTGTTTCTTGAACTAGATGACAGATCCAAGCTATGCAACTGGGAATATACTCGGTGGCGAGTTTTGGATTTGTCACACCGAAAAGTTCCTGATGCGTTCTCTAAAAAAACAGCCAAGATCTTTTTCTTTTCTGCTGCGAAATGCTGAGCGAGCGAAAGAAAGATGCTCATCCCAAAAGATGCCAAAGTCACGCTGGCTTCTTGCTGGTCCGTAGGTTAATCTATGTATTTTTTTATATATTTTTTTATAAGTGAATGTCATTTGAGCTGTTTTTAATGGGTTTATCTATAATCCCCAAGCTTTCAGATACTCTATTAATTGTTTTGTGGCTTTCTGGGAGACAATGGGGTGTCTAAGCTATTTCGCGATAAGAAACATTTTTAAAGTCATCGGCATAATAAATGAAGTTTTCGTAGGATGATGGGAATGGGTTCAAAGCTGCAGCAAAGAGAGTTGCCATGAGAATGCCACTTGTGGGACGCACTATTTATAATGACGTGAAACACGTTTCACAACGATGTGAAATAACCTGGATTTAACCTCTTCATAGGAGATCGCCAGTAGAGAAAAGAGGTTCCCAGTTATCCTAAAATATTGCAGAATAACTTCCAATACTTAAGATAATTAGTTATATGGCGTTTTTATGCCATTTCTAGAAATAAAATATACAAACATCCAAACTGTGTTCGGACTTTGGAGAATTGGATTTTAGGAATGAAATATGCAAAGATACAGTATATCGTCAGGAAGAGATTATCATTAGTAGAGGCATATGATGCAAGAAAGCAAGCTTATGTAGCATCAGCCAAAAAAAAAAAAAAAAAACCCACCATAATTTCACACATTCATTCCCTCTAAACGTTTGTCCATCCTCCTTGAATTTATTTAAGCTATCAACTTCCACAACGACAGATGGAAGTTCGTTCCAGCAAACAACAACCCGCTGGCTAAAGGCAAATTCTCGCACATTTATTCTATAACTGCCTTTCCTCAATTTGAATTTATGCCTCCTCACGTTCGTAATATGAGCAACAGGAAGAATCCAATCAGAATTGACCCTACTCAACCCATTCAACGCCTTATACACCTCAATCAGATCACCTCACAGGTGCCTAGTCCCCACACGCTGCAGTTTGCAGAACTTAAACCTTTCTTGGTAAGACCACCCCTTTGTTCCTCCCACCAGTCTTGTTGCCCTTTTCTGTAATCGCTCAAGCAACTCTACATCCTTCCTAAAATGAGGCCTGCAGACCTGTACGCAGTACTCAAGGCGTGGCCTCACCCTTGCTTTATACAAAGAGATAATCACCTCCTTTTCTCTACTAGCAAAATTCCTGTATATCATTGACAATACCCCCCATGACCTGCTCTGGCAGCCTACCTGCACTGCTCAGAAAACTTCATATCTGACTGCACAATTACTCCCAGATCTTTTTTTATTTTCTACCACCCTAAGTGTAGTACCACATAGTTGGTACGTTACGCTGGGGTTACTTCTACCCATTTTCAGTACTTTGCATTTGTCAGTGTTCATTTTCCACCTCTCAGCCCATCTGCCCAACTTTTCTAGATCCTGTTGCAGTAGCACACCTCCTTTAATATAACTGGATAGATCCCATCCACCCCGGGTGCCCTTCTTATGTTTAACTTCAACGATTTCTCCTCCACTTTGCTTTCAGTTATAAGTAGTGACTCCGGCTGGTATATATAGGTGATCTAAAATGGAAGAATATTTTGAAAGCTTCCTGTAACAGCTTAGTTTGATTACTAACGGTTGCCTCGGCTAGCTAAAAAGCTGAATGGCACAAGCGTTTTGTTGGAAAACACCACTGGAAAGTAAAGGAACAAGCTTCTGGACGAGTATGGTGCAGATTATTACATGTGGCGATGAATGCAGAAGAATACATGGTAGATTATAGTTCTTTCCACGTGCCTTTCATGGTGTTCTGAATTTAATGGTGCTGTGTCTGTAGGACGAACTGTACATCCTTTGACACTTGTCATAGGATGTACAGTTCATTTCTTTGTGCTGCAATATAGTAGGAATGGTACTCGATTTACTCAGTTCCTTGTGCTACAATTTGGAGGATATAATACTAGTTTATGATGCAGCTCCTTGTGCTGCACCATGATGGATAAAATGCTACAGTCCTAATTCATTGATTTGTATTCATTGATTTCCTAGTTCTATACTGAGTATGGACTGGAACCAAGTTATGTATAATGAATTATGTATATACAGTACTGTATTAACGTTCTGTGGATCAGAATGTAGATGTTTAACATAATATGCATAAACACGTTGCGGGTTTGCCATAGTCTAGTTTGGGACCGCATTGACTTAAGGAAAAAAAAAAACATATATAAAAAATTAACCACGTGTAACTACAGTATATGGAATTTTATGTCATTCTATATTTTTCGAGATGAATTGAAAATACTCGACAGCATAGATCCAGCTATCACAGTGATCTATGCGTACTGTGGTGTTTAGTGGCGCATAAGCTGCTGTGAATGTAGTACCCCTACAGTGATTTTGTTTGCACGGAATTTTATTGCGATTTCTTACGTAGGGATTCTTCAAGGGATTAACCCTTGTTTGTGGGCTTCAGATTTCTAAAGTTCGCTTCTTTATTCCTGCCATCCGATGTGAAAAGCGAATGATCTTAAAAGAACAGAATTTTTCCAGAAAACATTTAGTAGAGCGTGTAGAAGCAAGACCTGATGCTAGGACTAAAGCCATTAATCTCAATTGAAGTAACCACCCACCAGGCTCCTATTACTCTGTATGATGGTGATCACGGAGCTGCTTCCTGTGAAACAAATGTGATTACTTGCGGGAACCTGGCTCTTTATTACTGCCATTAAGTGTTCTATCTGTCTCGTGGACAGAAAACTTATGATCCATAACGTCAATGAGAGGAAACGAGAACTGGAGGAGAAGGGCGGACCCTGGAGATTTCGTTAACAGACTAAAACTTGAGACGGTACCTATGCAAGCTTCCGTTTATCCACCAGCACCAGGTAAGAGTATCCTCCGTAGCAGCCTACAGAGGGCGCTGTGAACATAAAGAATTATTGATCAGTGTTATTCAGTATCAAATCCTGAGAGTCTTCCTGGAAGTAGTTGGTGTTCGAAATGCTTACTACGCATGCGCGGAATATGTTTTGTGGAATATAGCAGATTGTACTTGGTGTAAGTAAATTTATCTGAAAGGTTGACAGAAATAAATTCATTTCCACTCTAAAATGCTGTTGTCGATTGTGCAGGTTCATATTCAGTATAGATTATTCATCGTCTTGGCGAATAGCACAGTTTTCCTAATCACCTTCCTTCCACACTGGGTGCAAAAGATCTGAGTTCGAATCCCGTCAGTGACGCAAGGAATTTTTATGGGCATTGTTAGTTCTTGATTGGCTATTAGTTATTTCGCAGAAATAACGTGTGACGAATTTAAAACATCGTCAGGAATGCTGTTAACTACTGATAAGCATTAAACTTCCAGTGCTACTTGCGAAAGCCTCGTTTGCCTCTTAAAATTTCTAATCTGCTATTGATATATGATTGTTTGAAATCCAAAAATATTCCGACGTCATTCATATCTTCTGCACAAAGCATGTCCATGCACGATCGTTGTGAATGTGGAAACAATATTATTCTTAGAAATAGGATATCCGTTTTTGTATGACATAAAAAGAGTGTGATTCTAAGGAAAAATATACAAGACAAGACTCTCTTCACTTTCTCTCAAGTAACGCTGGTGAGAAATGCTGGCTTTGCAACATCGCGTTCCGTCACGTCAGCTTCTCCGGAATAAGTCGGACCACATCAGTTCCGGCTTAGCATCCGTTGCTAGTAACTAAGAGTTATAACTATGGAGCTTGAAGGAGGCATGGTAGATGCTGTCGAGTTTTAAAGCTACCGTTGTAAAATGTGTATATGCTTTCCAGAAGAATTGGACAAATTGGATTAAATATTGAAATAATTATATGTACATCCATGATGGAAATGTCAACACAGATTTCAGTAAACTGTTTTTAAAGAGTATTTCCACCGTCACATTAAAAGATTTTTTTTCCTCAAGAGAAATGGCGAGAATTTATTCAGAAAAACAATTGTCTGAAATCATCTGTGTTTATTATTAACAATTGTTTTTTTTTTTTTGTTTTTTTTTTTTTGTGAAATCGTCTGCATTTATAATTAAAATTATTTTAATTGTCTGTATTTATTATTAACAATTGTTTTTCTGAACTTGTCTGTATTTATTATTAGAAATTTACATTTTTCGTGAAAAATGTCAATTTCTAATATTAAATACAGACGATTAAAAACAATTTTAGACTTTCTTGAAATGACAGCGTTAAAGAATGCAGACGAATAATGACGACCATAAGAATAAATGCAGACGAAGAATGACAGCCAAATGGACAAATGCAGACGATTGGATGAACGTTTCTAGAGAACGTGCTGTTTTACATTCGTTTACGCAGACGTAAAAGCAATAGAAAATATGATATGACATCAAAATTGGTAGTATTTTATAAGGTCCTCAAAAGTATGTCTTTAAAACAAAAAGATTTTAAGGCATTCCTTTTAAAGAGATGTCTTTTAGTCTAAGTATAATGTACGGTAATTTTACAGGAAGATTTATTGCTCCCTGTGCAGTTTTACTCTTGTAACGCAAAGTGTGGTTATAAATCTTCATATTTAGGTCAGATTGTAAGTGTATTAATTTTCCTCAGGTGACATTCGATAAGAGAAAGGGTGGAGACTATACCGATGAACGTTTGGGCTTCAAAAGTATGTGACAAATTGAATGTCAGGTACTTTTTGAAAAAATCGAAAGGCAACAAACAGCTTTAGATGGCTCAAGTGCGAAGGTACAAATGTCGGTAAGCGCACGCGAAGTTGATAAATAGTTTGTATCGTCTGGGATCAGAACTTCGAGTTTCTGCTCTAAGAATAGTCGATAACCTTTACAGAAGTTAAAATTAATGAATTATTTGTCTTATTTGGACAAGTATTCAATAGTTAAGTTGGAATGGTTTATCTGGGAGCACTCACTGACAGATGTAGGCTAATTGCTAAATCGTATCCTGGATATTTACAAGAATTTCGGCATCTCGATATGTTTATTTTACTAGTAACTGGATATCTCGTGGCGGTTGCTATGGTGACGTATACAGAAGATTACTGCGTGGATAAATCAAAGTGATTTACAAAAATAGCTAAGCCTAACGTAATTTAAGGCTCATCTGTTCTTATTAACTTCATGTTTTTTGCGTCTGTATCTGCGTCATTCGGGTTTAGTAATTTCTTTTGTGAAACGAAAGTACAGTACCATCTATGGTTATAAAAGCATGGTTCCTAGAACCTTGTCTAATAAGATGTCCGATGAAAATAGAAACCTAGCCAATAAGCAATTTTGGAGTTTCAAAACTATGGTAGATACGAGGTACAAACAGGGTGGAAGGGTAGCAAAACTGATGAAGCTAGGATGGGCTTTTATATACGAACTTTAAATACAGTGGAGCCTAAGCAGCTCTCCTTCAGAATCATTCGATGAGCTTCAAGGATGATCAGAAAAGTGGAAGCTGTGTTTTAATGCAGCAAAATGCACTCGAGGAATAGCAGCCCAAAAATAACTCATACAGTTTGTGGGGGTTGAATCGGTGGAGGAAGAAAAGGATTTGTTAATTATGATACAGGTAGATATGAGGTTCTCCGTGCATTATAGACAGGCTGCAAGGAGGAGGACCATTGTCCTCCTCCTTGCAGCCGGATAATGTTTCTTTAAAGTGTCCAAAGATGAGCAATGCGTCTGATGAGATCAGCAAAAAGGATAATACTCATATCAGGAAAGACTTAAAATATATGGCTACAGAGCTTGTTAACCAGACACTTCAGAGGGGGATCTGGTTGAGGTGTGTAAGGCTCCGAGAGGGCATAGTAAAATGAATGAAGGCAAAATTTTCACTGTTATAACTGATTCCAGAACTAGAGGCCATAAATTCAAACTATGGAACAAGATTATTAGAAATAGAAACTTAATTACTATTAGAACGTTTTCTTTTAGTCAGTGAATTGTTAATGCTGGAATAAGTTATCTCCGTGGGTAGTTGAGGCTTACAGTTTGGCTAAATTCAGAGATCGGGTAACCTTTGAATCCAGCTGAGGAGGGAAGTTATTTTTATCTTATTTTATAGTTTTTATTTTATTTTATTTAATTAATTTAATTACTATTATTATTTTGCTGATGGGGCAAAAGCCTAGGACTTCCTTACACCATATTAAATTAATTCCTCTAATGCTAATACTGGTGAAAAATTGTGCAAAACTGTTTGTATTTATCCATTACAAACATGAAAGGTGGTAAAAACTCATTAACTAATTGGTTACTTTGCAGCACATTCTGCTGCTAATGATGTACTTCCAAACCACCTCCACCTAATCAGCTTTTCTTAAATAATCTTGACCCAAGTTGTCCCTAGATACCACTGGAGATTTATCCTGTTTCTTAGCGCTAACATGTGAAGGCAGTTCGTATTTTCGCTATCAGTATTAGTAGTATCTTGTGTCCTTTATTTATCTTGATTTGCCAGCTTTCGATTTCCACATTATAACAAATATTATAATTTAGAGCGTAGAACTGAGTTTTTCTGGAAACATTTATTAAATGATTTTGTAATCTTAGTGTTTTATTTTATGAAGGATCCCTAGCAAACCAGCCTTCTTATTAGTGGAAACATTTTACATGGTGAATAATATTTCCTTCAAAGTGTCCTCTAGTACTGACTCATTTTTATCAACGGTTCTAAAGTTCTTTAAAACAAGCTAGGAAGTCACTATATGAGTATCCGAAGAAAGAGCTGAAGAGTGACATCTTTAGCTCTTTCTTTGAAGTAGGTTGAGATTTGGAGAGACTTACCACCAGTATGTTTTTACGAATTTTAATCGAATTCTCACCGATAAAAATTTCAACGGAATCAGTTCAGTCAAAGATATTTTACTAGCACGATATGCAAATGCATACGCATATAGAAAGGATTTCTTGTGGTATACAGGCTGACCCAGATGTTAAACAAATAAGGACACGCCTAACAGGCCAGATTGTACATCTGAGTGCATCGAGAGATTTTTTTTTGTGATTGTTTATTACAAAAAGATAAGATTTAAAATTAGATGATTGGTCATCTGATAAGGTAGGAATTTCAAATTAAGACAGATAGATTGCATCCTGGAAGAAATGCAGCAACAAAATCGTATCTGAAGACGTCTGGTAATGAAAAATAGTGTCATGAGGTTAATAAGAGCTGGAGACAAAAATAAGAGCGAAGATGTGGAAATTGAAGGGAAGAATAAAGGAAGGACGAAGAAACAAATGTTTAGCGGACAACCAACTGTGGATGGACTATGAATTGCTGTAAGAACGAACACGATAATGTATACCAGGAATAAATGGAGTGGGGGGGGAGAATTTTGCACTGCCAGTAGAGCATCACTTGGGCAGCAATTTTACGTGGTTTACTACACTATAACTATAAAGTCTTTGCTATTCTATCATTTTTTTTGTATAAATCACCTTGACTTATGACACTTCAACGCCGTTCACCCGTTTATGTAGCAAGATCGTATGTCGTGGCACGAGCCTGAATTTCATTGCCATGCACGCACATAAAGAAGTGTTTACAATTCTGTCCGTATCAACAGAACGAGCAGATTGGAAGCACCCCATTGTTTCTTTCGATTCAATTTACATTCTCTCGAATGTAATAAACAAGGTTTGATTGCTCACTTTTCTTGCAAAACGGTTTTTTTTTTTTTTTTTTTTTTTTTTAAATAAAACGAACCTGTTTTGGTACACAGGCTTAGAATTTGCAGACGAACAATGCGTGACGTCAATTGGCTTTGTAAACAATACAGTTTTGCAAACATCATGCAAAGAATGGTGGATACACACTTTGTTTGGCAGACAATGCCCGGATTAAGAGATAAAATCTACTTGAAATGAAATCACTCGCACAGCAGGTAGTCATGGTTACCGCATGTTTCTATTGTTACTGAAAGAGGTCGCTGTGTGCCCAAATACCGAGCAGTTAAACGCAGATGGGAAAACAGATATTAAGTACACGATATTAATTAACAAGCGATATTAGGAAGATTTTAATTAGCTAATCATAATTATTTACACCGAAGGAAAATTGAATTGCGTTAACTTTACATCTTTGCTTTTCGGTAAGGGTCGAACTAAGGAACAGAGCAGGCAAAAATGGAGATCTGAAAAGTAATTCGCTCATCGTCTGTCTGTAGATGGCTTTTTGTAATCTGAAGAATGGTGAGATCAGTATACGGAGGGGTTGGTCAAAAGGAAAATAATCTTTTCCCATTTCCTTGATAACTGTTCTCTTCAAGTGACTTTTACTGCTGTACTCTAATGCCGTATCTCATTAGAAGTCGAGCATTTTAGCGATACTTGAAACATATCACAAGTAAGAATCCGTTGTTGAGAGAGAGAAGATCCTCTCAGATGCTGCATTTCTTGTCTTTCATACGTCTTAAGTCCTAGAGGAAAGATATTCTTCCGACATTTCCTGGAGCACTTAGTTCGTTATTACCCGGAAAGTGCTACGCTGCATTTTAAGATCCTCGCCATTTCTTTCCGTGCTAGTAGTCAATTATTCTCCTGTGGATTTCTTCCCATGGCGCCTAAGAAAAGGATTTCATAATTCTCTCTCTTTCTGTCATGCTTCAGTTATTTTTAAAATATTAACTGACACACAAGAGAGAGAGAGAGAGAGAGAGAGAGAGAGAGAGAGAGAGAGAGAGAGAGAGAGAGAGAGAGAGAGCGCAATGAAAAGAACAGAAGAACAAGAGGGGGAAAAAAAGAGGATTAAGGAATGAGAACAAAAGAGCTGGAGATAGAAACACATAGAATACAGAGAGAAAAAGCAATGAAGAAAGCAGAAAGAAAGGAAAGGAGAGAAAGAGAAGAAACACAAAAAGAGAAATTTCGGAGAATGAGAGAGAGAGAGAGAGAGAGAGAGAGAGAGAGAGAGACTCCTACTAATTAGTGTTCAATATGTATATCCTGTTTTGTCGGGGAATTCTATTGAACGAAAACGAAATTAAATGAAGGATAATCCTTGGAATCCATTTTGGTATGATCTCGCTGCCGTAATTTTTCATAATCATCTCATTTCCTGTTTCAACGCACATCCCATCCGCCATCATCAGAGTGATGCGAACAGTTAATTTCTCACAGCTGCATACTTCGCTTCATTCCACCATCCGGAAACTACCAGCGGAATAAACAAATAAATGATTTACACTTAATTGCTTCCACAATCTTTTCCCGAACCAAACAAATGATTTTAAGAACAACGCAAATCAACCGATGTGCAATTCGAAAAATTTCTGAAGCCGAACAAATTTTCGGGTTAGTTCTAGAAAATGAAATGTTGATGAGATTATTAGGTGCAGTACCCTTTCCATATATGCTGGTCTCCCAGCTCGTGTATATCATAGGAGGGATCGAGGACATTAGTAGGGATTAATGAAGACAAAAGATAAGAAGAAGATATATTCATAATATTGCTTTTCTAATTTGACAGAGCCCTTGATGTCCACCTAATTGAAAACATCTGTTAGTTGCATCCAAAAGACAAAAGCACTCTCCGTATTCGGGGGGGGTGAGTTATGCACTACGTCAAATTGTAGCTAAAGGGAATTTAAGCGATTGGTGTATATTCTCAGAACAGTGACAGAGAAGCACGTGCCCCTACCCAGAATCCGCCACTGGATGAACTAATGAGACTCGTGGGGGAGAAGAAAAATGCATAGGGATGCATATAAATTATCATGCTACACAGACGCCTATTGTAGATACACCGATGAGCCAAAACGTTATGACCAGCGAGTCGTTATGCAAATCGAAGCAACTGCAGGTGAAATACGGCGCATGCGCGAGTCGGGACATGGCATAAAAAACACCTGATACTGAGTTCCGTTAATCAGTGTTACTCTTGTTCTTCAGATGGCAAAAGCAGTGGACTTCAGCAAGTTTGAGTGGGCTAGAGCATATCCGAAACGGCACGGCTGGTGGGATACTCACGGTCAGCCATGGTTAGTATATACCGAAAGTGGTCCGAGGAGGGAAAACCCACTAACTGCCGGCGAGGTGTAGGACGACCACGGCTCATCGATGCTCCAGGTGAGCGAAGATGAGCATAATAATAATAATGACATGCCTCTACTAAGGCTAATGCTAATACTTCAATTCCATCCATTTAGAATAGTGCTAGCTAGTTGTATTATTATTGATATAGCTTATAGGAGAAATTACCAAAACGCATATTTAAAAAAAAAAAAAAAAAAAAAAAAACGAAAACCTTTTTTAAGATTTCTTTAAAAATTCCTGTATTTCCATAAAAAATATCCATTTTAGTAAAATAAACTAATATCGTTCATTTAAAATTAATATGTAAACTTCATATTTTTGGCAAAATAATATTGGTTTCAGGCCCAAATGACCAATGTTCATCAATCTTAAGAATTATCCTTCGCATAAAATTCTCTCTCTATGGACTTCACAAGATAATGTGGGATGCGCTGTGGTAGTGCTACCCACACGTTGCGCAATGTGTCCAGTAATGTCCACACATTGTCAGGCAGACAGTTTTAGCATTGGACTTCCTTTTCCAGTAGGTCTCAAATATGTTCAATTTTGTTGAGATCGAATGAGTTTGGCGGCCACAGAGAATCATTATCATGTTCCTGAAATCAGTTAGCAACATGCCAGACCTTGTGGCATGGCACGTTGCCTTGTTCATAAACGCCGATCACGTACACCCCATCATACACTGCCGTTATGAAGGGGTGTACGTGATCGGCGGCGATAGTAAGGTAGGCGTTCGTCTCGAACCGTTGATTGGTGGTTATCGAGGATCCAGTACATGTCACGAAAACAGATCCCTAACCACAACACAACCACCTCTCGACTGCCTAACACCAACAGTGCACCAGGTGCCATGGCCTCATGTTGATTTCTCCAAATACTGATATGCCTATCAGTGTGATAGAGTTGGAAACGGGATTCATGAGACCAGCCGCTTTCCATATTGGTGGAAATCTGTCGGTTGGTCAGATGAAACGAAACATTCCTCTTCGGGTCTAAAACATCCCCGGAAAGAGTGTCGGTTTGGTCTTCTTGAAATTCATTCAGTCACTGTCTTAGATTAGAAATGAGTGTTGCTATTATAGTGCGCACTTTTATAGGCCTTGTGATTTGCATATTCCAGAAAATAAATCATATTCTATTCAGAGTTATCATATTAAATTTCATCAGGACATAAAATTTCTTGTGAAATTTAGGAAATAGCGTTCTAAAAATAATAACATATTTGGAAATTACTTTTTTGGATACTAATTCCAATGGTGTTCAAGAATAATTTTATAATTGCGTTCAGGAATTTTCATCTTAGGTCATGAGAGTTACATATACGCACTCGTATCGAATAGTATTTTAAGTTAAATCACGTGACATCAGCTTGAGGTATATGAAAGAAATAACTATGACTTCATCTAGTTGGATTGTTAAATTCAGATATATCTAATTTTTAAATCTTCCAATGCAGGTATCGGTTAACAGGAGTATCCAGATATTAGTTAAAATCAGTAGAACCACAGTTAATTTTATTAACTTGATTTCTGCTGTTATTCCTACTTAAAAAATTGTAATGCCTCCATGGAACTTTTAGAGGCGAGAAGTTAAAGCTAATACCAGCAATGGCTCTTGCTTGTAGCACAGTTGATATAATCACTGTCCACCCTAACCGGTTGTAAAAGGCCACGTTTCGAATCCCGTCAATGATCCGAGGAATTTTTATGGGATTTTTCACAACGTGGCTGAGTTAATCAGTCTCAGGGGAGCGTAGTAATTTTTTCATCTAGCAAACGAAAATCCAGATCACAGAACACACACGCAGATATATTTGCAAACATATATACGGCTTAATATCGTCTGCCACTGATGCGCCTAAAACAACACCATCATCATCATCATCACCACCAGAATTTTATATTTTTTCCCGTTTCACATGTGAGAATTGCTTTTATGCGATCATCTTAGATAACAAGAACGTAAATGTAGCTGCATTTTTAAAATTTTATTAATTACTCAGTTATTAAACCTTTTTTGGGGGGGATTAAAAGTCACGATTTACTTCTCTGAGTTATTTCTCTTTTATTTGAAGTGGAGTCTGGAAATCTCCTGTTCCAATGAAAAATCTGAATCTTACGTAGCGTTCCTTACAAATATTTAAATATTTTCATGTATATTGATAATAACATCACTTGTAATAATTATGAGATCAAATTTCACGCATTCTGGGGTAAGTAAGGAGACCTCCCCTAGAATTGCACTCCCCCATGAAAATCAGAGATCAATTATGCACGTCGTGCAAACTATTCACACGCATACACATATAAAAGAGGAATCCTACACCATTCCTTCATCTACTTTAGCAAACAAGCACGTTCACTCCCCCTACTAGATTAATTTTTATTTTCGTTTTCTATTTAGAATTAAGGAATCTTGCATATGTAGTTTTCTGGATACACTATCCGTATGAAGGGGTGTACGTGATCGGCGGCGATAGCAAGGTCCAGGGCATGCCACGAAAACCAGAGCATGCCCCTAACAACCATAACGCGGCCACCTCTAGGCAGCCTAGTAGATCCAGATGCCATGGCCTCCAGTTATTTCTCCAAATGCTGGTACGTCCATCAGCATGATAGAGTTGGAAACGGGATTAGTGAAACCAGCCGATTTCCATATTGGTGGAAATCTATCGATTGGTCAGATGAATGCAATTTGGTTCAAATGAAACCAAATGGACCCTCTTCGGGGCCTGCTGTTATCTACTTATGGTGGTTCTAAGTGATCATCCAGTGTTCAAATATCTGTGATTGCATTGTATTACATTGTAATGTGCCTCTGTCTGGGCAGCGCTTGGAATTCCTTTCATGTACACCATGTATCACTCGGATGGAGTAAAACCTGCTTAGCCAGTCGTGTGTAGTGTTAATGTCGTTTGGATGGTATGTTGTTCATCAGAATTGGTATTTGAAATGGCTCCACTTTTTGCCATCCACTCACAGTTAAATTCACCAAACTAAATTTTCTTTTTGCTTATTAATCCCTCTGCTTTGGCGATTTACAAAAACTTTGCGTATTTATCCATCCTTTATTATTTGGTATAGCCCAACATGGCTAATGAGAGGCACTACCTAAAATTTAGAAATTCATTAAAACAAACGAACAAATTGGTTGTTTTTTGATATTTTTGATTCATCAGAAACTTTTAGCATATGGCCATGTGGTTTTTATTGCGTATTATATCTGTATAAATGTAGAGACGCAATAAAAATCATGAGTTTCCTGCAGTACATATATATTATACTGAGAGCACTCTTTACAGGGGCGACAGCTTTTAGTCTTCACAAGAATTTCAGACATGAATTTAAAAGGATATTTATTCATCCCAAGAAGTTGCACTAATACTTGTAGACAGAGCAGATTATGTCTACAACTATGGAGTATTTACATGAAAGGGAATAGGGTGTTTACGTGATAATAATTGAGTGATTTCGTTCAAGTATTTGGAAAGAGTACTATTGCTCAGATTCGTTGTTAAAATAATTACCCTAGCAACCACTGTATCCTGACAGCCCCTGCCGGTTCGGCTTCTGTATCTCCACAGTAACTGTCGCTACATCATAGAGGGAGGCTTTACAAGTGACCCTACTTCGAACAGTTTCCGGCCATGATTAAAAGTACTTGCATTCACTTCGTAATCCGAATGACCATATTGGATATCAGAGATAGAGAGAAAAAGTAGGTCAATATCACGTTAAACAATTAAAAAAAAAAAAATAAATATATATATATATTTACTAACTCTGAAAAAATACTGAGATTATATATATCTATATATATATATATGGTTCTAATATTCATCTGAAATCTCTGCAGCTAAAGATAAAATGGAGCATTGGCGTCATAATCGATGTACTGACGTCATAGGGAGGTGCTTCCGTATCATCTTTTTGTGCGCAGTGTGTCAGACCTCAGAGTAAACTAGATGGATGAGAAGAGGGTTGGAAGCTGAGAGACTCTAGAGTTCATTCCCGCCTACTCTTCCTCTGCTCCTTTCTCCCTTTTCTCCTTGTTTTCCTGCAACTAAATAGAAGATCCCGGTCTTAGTTCAAATTAAAATCGATACTTAACGCCAAAGATGCAGTCGGCTACGTCTTTATTGAGGTCAGTCAGTTGGCTAATATAATTTCAGTCGGTGATGACGGTAGAGCAACTCCACTTTGACACTTAAGTACCAAACTGTAATTAATCACAGTGAAAATAATTTTAAATGCCATTCGAAACAAATACTTCGTGATTAGTCTTCGTGGCTTCTAAAATCACCACCCGGTGTATGCAATTAATGTAAAGTATTAAAGGTTAACGTGGAAACAGAACGAATACATAATTCTTTGATCAATTTGGATTGGCTAATCAAAAGTTTATTTGCTAAAAGAGGAAAGAAATCACGGAGACCCATTTTCGGATTATGTAACTATTATAAACAGTTCTTACATTTTAGCTTAATCCATTCTAGTTGGTCATGCGCGTTGCGTTTAGTCAAATTTTATATTTAGACCCCTATTGTCCGTTACTACTGTATGACATATTTACAAATAACAGAAGCTTGTCATGATAGTGCTTCACAATCCACAGAGGCTTGACTTTGCTATCTTTCTTGGGACTTCACGCAAGTTATTTAATAAATAAATGCTGTTTATTTTTATGTAAGATTCCCATTGAATTCCCATCATGGTCGTGAAGTTTGGGGTGAAATCCAGGGTGCAAGATTAAGAATGAATATTACGGTATTTTGTGGCATCACCTAGATTCGAACATGTATATGCAATCCTCTACTTTTACACTAATCTCTGATTTGGGAGTTTGGGACTCATTAGCAACTGTCTACAGTACATCTGTTTCATGGAATGTCAGTTAACTGGGAACGCCTTTCATTTATAAGAAGTTGAAATTACTTGTAGGTGTAAGACATTATAATGGTGACGACTTTCATAATCATAGCGTCTTATACCTAAAAAAAAAAAAAAGTAAACAATAAAATAGAAGTAGATAATAAAATAAAACTTTCCGTTTCTTCGGAAAGTGCTTAATTTTATAGAGCTCTGTAGAGATAGAAGAAACGAGGGCAGAGAAGAAGAAGAAGAGAGAGAGGATAAGGATAGGATAGAAGCAGAAAGGATGAATAAGTAATTACGAGAGAGAGAGGAGGAAGAATAGGATAAAAATTAGACAGAGAGAGAGTAGTGAGTAGGGAAAATGAAAGAAATGGAGATAATGAGGAGGAGAAAATAATGAAACAAATCAGAGAGAGAGAAAGGATGAAAAGGGAAAATTTACAACTTTTTATGTGTCATGCTTCTGCTCTGACTATCTGCAGCGAACGGCTCATGTAACGAATCTTGACAACGGAATTCTTTCTTCATCTTCTGCTTGATCCTTGTATTACTGACACCTAACTGATTGAGTTTCTTCTAGAATGATAGAAAAAGTTTTCCTAACTGCCTGACCGTTAGCATTACATACAACGTTACATGCAAGAAGACCACTGTCTGAGAGAGCGAAACAAAAAAGAATCGTGTCGGCATAGCTGCTTGACCAATTAAGTGGAGACCTCGAGAAGAGTGTCAACAGAAGCGGTAATGAGTTTAGTTAGGATCAGTCGTGCAGGCCCTCAGGCAGACGACTAAGAGAAAGTAGACAGTCGAACATAAAGGCGACTTCATATTCATACAGTAATGCCACAAAGGCACGAATCGATCCCGTTTCCGAAAAGCGTGTAAAGGTTACTGGAATTAATAAATGTGAAACATCGCCAGAACGAAAATGTACACCTATGGCTTGAAGCTGACCTCTTTCCCATCCATCTCTTTTTTTTTTTACCTTCCTTCCTCTCACAAACACGCAAAACTCGAGACGGAAGCGCCTCCTAGATGACGTCAACACGTCGATTATGACGTCAATGATTCATTTTATCCTCGTGTTGCCGATATTGTGGATAAATGGAAGGAAAAAGAAAACATGCTAGGGTAGACCGCTTTATGCACTTCGGATTTCTTCTTATAATCCTTACATATTGTGATGGAAGGGAATATTTTGGTTGCTAGTGAAAGGTTCCGTATTAAGCGACAGAAAATTCTTGCTCGCGCATTTCCAAAATATCCTTTGGCTGCGTGCTGTTGGAAGTTTGTTATGTGTTTTATGCTTTGCGAAAGCAGCGGAACACACGTGAACTATGGGTCATGTAGGAACGCCTGGTGATACTCAGGTACAACACGTTTTATTAGAAGTGGGGGGGTTACTTAATGGCTATCGGCTCCTTTCCAGCGGATACCGCTTCAGAAGGAAGCTTAGAGCAATAGAGGAAAGAGGGTAGAGTTTAATGGCTTTGCCTTCGTGATGTAACATGTGATGGGGTATGGGAGAATGTAAGGGATGCGGCACGAGGTAGAAAACGGCTTTTAGCCTTCGGGTGTACTAATTTTGCCGGTGTTTATAACGGTAAGACAGAATGAAATCAGGGGATGGAGAAGGTTAGGCCGGAAAGAATAAATCGACAGAAGAAAAATAATGACAGTAGCCTAAGAAAGTTCAACATTGGAAAAATACGGTGCTCGGAAGGGGAATTTATTAATCCTGAACCAAACCCTCCTTCTCCTCAATAGATTTCCTTGCGCTCCCATTAAAGTTCATCTCTGGGTTCTGTCAGCGTGCGGTATTAATCTTCCCGGTGAACGTGAAAAAGAATATTCTAAAGGGATTAAAAGATTAAGTGTGTTCGCCCAGCACTCACTCAAAAGTGATGCCTGGGAGATGTCAGGTATTAACGATGTTGGGTGAGTCGCCGTGCTCTTGTTAGTTGGGTTGAACTTTTAGCTTCATTCATAACAAACATCTTTCGGGGCTTAGCACATTCATAAACTACCAGTTAGGTGATGGTTTAGGAGTGCTTTGTTGTTGCATTTCTTTGCATATATTGAATAAGAAAGCGACTCTCCATTATTTTCTAAGTCATATAAGGATATGTGCAGATTGCATCACAGCAGAGTTTCCTGTGGCAGGCTGCCATATCTGATGACCTGGAGAAGTTACATGGGGTTCGGCGACCGTGATCAAGCACTTCATCCTCCTTTAGGCTACACCTAGAGATGCTATTGATTATTGCTCTCTCCCTCTCTCTCTCTTGCTCTGCTCTTTCAATAGGCAGTAACTCTTTCCAACAATGATTTGTTCTAGCCAAGGAACGGCTAATGACGTCACAGACCTTACTGACGTCAATGGACGTTACCATTTTCGAAAGGTAAGGCGGGTGCTATTCATTTGACTGTTCTGTTTGCATCAAAAACAAAATTTCGCACAGAAACAAATTTTTAGGTCACGGTTTACCTAAAATACAACAAATTCCCATGTATTGACTCTTCAGCAGTAGAAGTAAGTTAGCCGCATGCGTGAACGATGCTCAGTGTACGTTAATAATCTTTATAGTGGGCAAATTTAGATAACAACTCTTGCATTAAGTTAGCTAAAAGAAAGAAAACATCTCCTAAATAACCATAAGCATGTATGCGTTAATTTAAATACATTGTAGTCGTTTGAGATCAAATTGAAATGGCATCCATTATTATTATTTTATCTAACGTAGATGGAAGCCAATTTTTCTGGTAGTTTGATATAAAAATTCTTTCCTTCCTGATTACAGTTGGAAATTCAAGTTCGGTTTTACTGTTTATATAGAAGACATGAGGTTAGAAATGGCTTCCAGTATAATTAAGATGCAGTATACGGGTTCTAGCTTGAAATTCTGAAACCGCGTTCAACTGTAGTTTACCAGAGCTCATAATTCGCAATTTTGAGAAAATCAGTTTTTAAGAATACAGAATTAAAATAGGATTAACAAAAGAATTTAACATTTTAATTAGCATATTAAGTGGTGTACATGTGAAATGAATATTACCTTTTGTATTTAAGAAAAGATATTTTCACAGAAATAGATTGGGATTTTATGACCACCCTGCAGATATTTTTTCTGGAAACCCCGAAAGTTATTAGAACCTGTAGAACTTATAGGATAACCACTACGCTGGTTGGTATGTGTTAAGCGCTAAAGCAACAAGGCTGTGAGGCATCAGCTTGTCGTGTCTGTATAATGGCAGTCGGTTTGCCTGTTGCTGGACGAAAAACCCGATAAAACCATTCAAGCTGCACCCGAGGCAAACTCGGCTACCTTGTGAAAAAGCCAATAAAAGTCCATCCTATGGAAACGGGATTTGAACCCAGGAAACTTTCCACACAGTGTGGAATAATGGCAATCGTAACCACTGTACTAATCTGTAGAATTCTTTCCATCATTCAAAATATACTTTCAGCAATGTCATAGCTGGATGAAAATCTTCCGAAGCGTTAAAAGGATTAAAGTTTTACTTAATGAAAATAAATTCTGGTTCTAACTTCCTAACAAATTTTATGGCATACCTTTTATACGAGTTATAGTCATAGTCTTGCGCTTGAAATATGGGCCGATTAGAAAGCTTCATTTGCTGTTTAAAAACAAGGAAGCAACGCATGTTCATAGTTTCTTCATTACCAAATGTAATTTTAAGGACACCAAAATGGAAAAACGCCGGTGGAAGCTGCTAAATTAAAAGCTTAAACCTCTCCAACGGTGACGTATGGGACTATCAATTGCTGTTCAGCTAGGAAGAAAAATGACCATTCACAAGTTTTCCCAGCACTGAGAACAATAGTTATTGTTCATCCAGTACTCCATATCCCGTCATCGTCAGTCTGGCTGGTACCTATTAACCTCCACGCCCCTCCTGAAAAGTACACTACATCACAATTAACTTGACACTGTAAAGCTCACAGTTTGAGTCCAGTACAGCGGGCGGAAGTCCGATAGCATTATCTGTTCGGTTTAAATGGTTACATTACGTACACTAAATGCGTCGCGTTGCCACGGCAACGGCAAACAGTGACCCGCTGAGCCCCGTATTAATTACCGAAGATACACAAGTAGTCAACTGTTTCACCTTTATCACGCGGTATTGCGAAGCAGTCTGAGGGTGTGGTTATGGGGTGAATCGGGCAGCAGTTGACATTTACATCCAGACGTTCATATCTTGGCTAAGAAAACAATGCACACGAAGCAAATTAGGTTCTTCGTTCAACATTTTGGAGAGAGAGAGAGAGAGAGAGAGAGAGAGAGAGAGAGAGAGAAGGAAAAACGACCCTTAAATCTGTAGTGAAAAATTTCTTCGTTAATGTTTAATGGGTGATAAGAGAAGTCGTGCCATCTGGTGGCAACTTGTAAATCACTTAATGAAACAGCGATAATACAAGAAAATTTTGAAATTTTTGAAGTCGTTAAAATTTGACTAAGTACCGTTTAGATTGCACTGTTTCTTAATGAAAATTTTTCCTAATCGGTTGCTTTTTCTCAATGGGAAAGTTGTTCCCCGTCCTCATTTAGTCTAAAAATGTCATCGATGTACTTCAGAAACGAGCTTAAACTGATTTTATTTAAAGGAAAAAACAAACAGAACGATTGTATGTGATGTTCATACTTTTGTATGCGCGCGTTCAGCGACATAGAACAGCTAGCTGTAGAAAAGTAGTAAAGCGTTGCATCTCATGCTACAAAGGTCGTGTTTGTCTTTCCTTCCCTCCCCCTTCAAATAAACTCGATTTAGGTTCGTTTCAGATGCATACTGATCACGTTTAGACTAAACCGAGAACAGGGAACAACTTTCCCATTGAGGGGGGGAAAAAAAGTTGGTTAGGCAAAATTTAAATTTAGAAATCATAAAACATAAACAGCAATACGTACTGCAGTTTTAATATCAAATTCGAAAATTACAGCACGACGATTGTGGGCACAATCTAAATATAAGTGAGCAGACCCCGGTGCTTTTTAATTTAAACACCTAAAATTTGGTCACTGCAAACTTCGTTTCTCTGTTTGCTGACATTTCAGTTATTCTTACTTTACCGAAATTGCCACCAGCGATTAGCTCAACACTGGGACGTCATATGGTATGTTTAATATTAGGGTGTAACCTCCCTACAGACTCATTGAACCATTACTCTTAGCACGCAATCATATTAATTATGTGTAGACTAACTTTTGTAAGTTTACGTCCTATATTTTGCCTTTGGGCGTCGACAAATTGTAAACGACGTGTATTAAAGCTTAATGGTTGACATATTCTGAAAAGGAGGCTACTGAGTGAAGGGCATTTTAATATCGCTTTTGTGGGCAGTTCTGTTTACCCAATTTTCTCCACACACACACATATGGCCCCAGAATGCGTGCTTTGAGCTCTCTATCTCTCGCTTTTCCGTATTTGCACAACTATATAGGTCATTTCATATTGAATTCAAGGGTATGTTGGGGAAGACTGACAATCTCAGTTGTTGCTGTAATTTAGGTCTTCCAAGTCACGAATGTCCATCACGTTGTCCGACCTGAAAAGAGACCCATGCACTTCCAAATCGCAGTATACATTGTATATAAAGTGTGGTGATATCTCATCTTTTTTCTTAAAAAGGACATTGGTCTGTGGATAGAGGAACTCCTCCAGATGGAGGAGTTCCTCTATCCACATGGAAAGAAGAGGTCAATCGCTTGGAATATCTCGAATGCTTTCATTACAATGCCAGAATTTAACTTTCCCGAAGACCAGTGAAATATATCTTCGTCTGAAAACGTGATGCATCTGAAAATATTCGTAATTTTCTATTCGATCAAGCATACTTAAGTCGAAATATTTTTTGGTTATTCTGTCATCCTGCATTATTGCATGTAGCAGTTTTGACTATAATTGACTAATTTTGACTGTTCTTCAAAAGAAAGGTGGCCGACAGGGTAGTTGGCCACCTTTCGTTTGAAGAACCCTTTCTACACAGATTGTTTGACACAATGATAGTTACTTCTTATAGATTGTTTAGTACTTTCATTGCATTTCGATATCATGTACATGCATTATCAGTACCCAGACATCCCTGGGATACTGGAAGATTAACCGCGTCATCTAAATGTCAGGAACTGATGTAGAAGCAATAGCGTTTACGCTAGAAGTAAGCAGATGAAAGAAATAAAAAGTGCAGTAGATGAGTCGGGGTTTTCAGTTTTAGCTTTTTGTATTCTCTCTACATTGTGAACTCCTCTGACCGTGTGGTCATCCCAGAGTATAAACAGAAAATGTATTTATTTTTAATTAAAAATTGAGCCAACACGTTTTCAAAATATGGAATCAATAAAAGTTTCTTTAAAACATATGATTCAGTTATTTTTGCCAATATAGTGTGTGGTGATTCCATTCAGTATTTATCTCTCTGTTTATGACATAACATTTTGATTTCACCATTAGTAGTTATTCGTTAATTTTTCTTGCGTTCTGTAAGTTAGGGTTAAAAACCTTTTCAAAGAATTTATACTAAAATTGGCCGTGTTATGGTAACCAATTTTCCGTTTGCTATTCTGAACTTTTATGGGGCCGTCGCACTGCTGCAGTCATAAAAAGGCAAGGGGATTGTGCAGCTTTAGAAATGAGCTGAAGTAATTGCCTGCATCGCTCCAAATCATTGATTCGTTCCTCAAGTGTAGATTATTTGCCACAAATCCCTGTTTAGTTAAAGCTTCAATAACAAAGAAGTGCAGCTCTCCTTTTCTTACATCAGTTGAGCATGTCCATTCATGAATATGGAAAAGAGATGACTGGCTTCATTCCTACTCGCTGATGAAATTGGAAATTTGGACTGAATATTTTACGCATAAGCCATGGGCTCAATTTCGGGGAAGGAGATCCTGATTAGATGGGAAAGACATTGTGTACGATCTTTCTAAGCAGGAGGTCTTTACAGAAAGTGTGTTCGGGGAAAGTAAGATTTTAACATTTTTAGTCTTCGTGTCTAAGAGTAGAAGATAAATGCGTAATTTATTCGGAGGATTACAAGCGAGTCCATAAGGGAATTATTATTTCCAAACTTTTAGCATAACTATAACAGGGAAGGCATTGAGTTTTCAGACTTTTGCATTTTGATTGGCCGAGAGCACTAAATAACCTTAACGACGTTATTTTCCCACTTCATCAGACTGAGGTTAACCATGCTCTGATAACAGCTGGCTAGTTTAAAATTTCCTACAACAATAAATTCAATTGAATAAATCCAAATCTGGAAATAGTCATAATGCTATTGTTTGCGTATTTGAATGACCATCATTAACGCTAAGTATTTTTCAACAAAAAGTAAAAAAAAAAATGATAAAAAGAAAATTCATAAAAAAATTGTAAAATAAATTGTTACTTTTCATTTTAATGTCGGTTTGTTGGTGCCTTTTCCGTCATTTTTTTTATAACAGGGTCAGATGGACTGGGCAGTGGCCCCAGATCCTCCAAATGCTTTTTTAAACCAATCTTTATGATGAGATTTCGAAAATCACCATAATTGTTTCACATCACAGTTATTAAATAGAGGGAGTCACACCAAAATATGCCATTTTCGCATAATCTAACCAGTAATGTATGAAATACTGATTTATTTTAACAGATATAAACTAATTCTCTTAATTTTAGCAATAGATTCTGGCCTCGGTTTTCTTGTGATAAACATAACCAGACTTATAGTTCTTAGGTTCAAATTCCGATACAACAATTTACGATCCGAAGAGACAACGTTTTTGGTGAAGATTTTGGGAGGCTGTGTCAAAGTTTTCCAAGTAGGTTCTAGGTTACAGCAGTGGAATGTACTCGCATCATGAAAAGTTTTCGAAATATTTTGCTGCGGAGACAGTATGTGTTTTTTCAAAGACCTTATTGGACTTCTGAAAGAACTAGGTGTTGTGTATAAGTCAGATGAATGGCGTTTATTCATAGATGCCTCAAAAACAAGTTTAAAAGCAGTTTTTCTTCATAATGGCAACGAATTTCCATCAGGTCCTGTGTTTCGTTTAGTTGGACTTAAAGAAAGTCATGAAAGCATGTCTAAGGTTCTACATGCTATAAAATACCAGGATTATGGTTGGAACATATGCAATGATTTTAAGGTTGTTAATTTGCATGGGGGAGGGGGATTTCACAAAATGTTTTTTGTGTTTGTGGGACAGCCGTGCGACAAAATAACATTATGTTGTGCAACATTGGGACAAGCGGGAACCACTTCATACCAGGACAGTGTAATGTAAAATATATTCCTTTAGCGCAATCAAACAAGGTTCTTCTTCGGCCCCTGCATATCAAACTTGGATCGATGAAAAATTTCGTGAAAGGACTAGATAAAGAAGGTAACAAAAATGCATACTTGAGAAGTGTGTTTCTTAATTTAAGATATGACAAACTTAAGGAAGGAATTTTCGTAGGACCACAAATTGGGAAATTCCTGAAAGACGATGTGTTTGAAACCCAGTTAAAGGAGATTGAATTGGCAGCTTTGGTAAAGGTTTTTTGGGTAATAGGAAAGAAGAAAACTATGAAATGTTGGTGTCTAATTTACTCGAGTGCTGCATGAAAATGTTGAAAATTCATTGTCTTCATTCCCATCTCGAATTTCCTGCTGAAAATCTGGGAGATGTGAGTGATGAACAAGGGGGATTACTGCCGGTTCCTTGTGAAGGAGAGTAATCAGGAATACACGAGAAAATCCCTTAGTAGCAAACATTTTTAAGGACAATTGCGGATATGCTGATTATATATTATTGAAATACTCTATAACTATTTCGCTATGATTTATGATATTTTTTCCGAAGTTAAATGTTTTTTTTTTTTTTTTTTTTCAATGAAACACGAGAGGTATTAGAACCTATAGTGCTTAGTACTGTGCATGGGTTGGAGGTTGAGAAGGCAAAAGAAGATATTTATTGACTTTAGACTTGAACTTCCGTAGACTGTGATTTTCAGGAAATACGTATAAAGGAAGATTGTTCCAGAAAACGGCAGTTGAATGAATAAACTAGAAAGATGAAAAGTTGGTTCTGTGAGTTTGAAGTTGGACAGTAAAAGGATGTTGGCTGGTGGCAGCACGTGTTCGGACTGTTTTGAAAGAGAGAGCGGGAATTATAGAAGCCATAGAAGCCCAAGGAAGAAGTATCTGTAGAAAAAGCATGGAGCAGAAACAGTACGTCTATGAGACAGCGAGTGGAGAGACTTTGTTAGAGACGAGTCATTAATTAACCTAATTGCCCTCTTCTGAACAGAATCTAGAAGCTTGAGAGAGGTTTTAGGAGCACCGCCCCAGATGTGGGAACAATATTCCATTCCAGGGCGGATTTGCGATTTGTACAGAGTGAAAAGCTGTTTGGAAGAAAAGTAACGCCGAGAGCGAAAGAGAAAACCAAGTTTTTTAGATGCAGAGGAAGCAATATTTGTAATGTGCTTGTGCCAAGAGAGATTAGAAGTCAGGATAATCCCCAAAACAGGTATATCATCTTGCCTAGAAAGCAGAGTGTCACCAAAGATAAGCATAGAGCGCAAGAATCCTTTTTCCGAGATATAAGACAAGACTGAGTTTTAGAAGGATTGAAATCAACTAAGTTGTCTTTGCCCCACTGCAGAATTACCTGGAGATCGGCATTTAAGGAATTGGTAGCAGATATTCGAGAAGTTGAAGCTGATTGAGCAGGGCAAGTTTCTCAAAATGAAAAGTGGAATGCAATGTGCTATCATCAGCAAAACTATGGATAGGATTTCCAGTCAATGGAAGAAGGTCATTAATATACAAGAGGAAAAGAGTGGGGGGAAAGAACCTTGGAGGAACCAGCATTAGTGGAGAGGTCAGAAAGCCATCAACCATCACCCTCAGTGAGTGATCAGAGAGAAAACTGGATAACCATTTACAAAAAACAGTTGGCAAACAATAAGATGGAAGCTTGTTTAGAAGACCTTTATGCCAAACACGACTTTGAGATGTCAAGAGCAACTGTTTCACCGAACTTTTCCATTGAATCAGTCCATAAATGGGTAACATAAGCCAGAATATCACCAGTGGATCGACACTGACGGAATCCATACTGGCGATCGTTGATCAGACGGAAGGTTTCTAGGTAGTTTAAGAGTTAGTGGTTAATTAATTTCTCCATTACTTTAGAAAGAGTAGAAGTAATTGAAATGGGACGATAATTGGATGGGAGGTATTTGTCACCCTTTTTAAGTTATAGAGAACGTATAATATTTTTTGCATTTGAATAAAAATGA
This sequence comes from Mastigoproctus giganteus, assembly GCF_048544385.1. Taxonomy (NCBI): domain Eukaryota; kingdom Metazoa; phylum Arthropoda; class Arachnida; order Uropygi; family Thelyphonidae; genus Mastigoproctus; species Mastigoproctus giganteus. The sequence continues at coordinate 226,892,249 of NC_143578.1, read as the reverse complement.
ATTATACAGTACGTATATGTTCCTTTATTTTAGCATTAAACGTGGGTACATCTTTTGATGTAGACGTGATAGAGACTTTTTATCAGCGCATTTATTTCCTTCATAATAACATATTTTCATTGCAGAGGTATGAAAATAACATTTTTTCTTAACTAGTGTTAATAAAAAATGTTAGCAATGTTTTGTTAACTAGTGTGTGTAATAGGTTACCATTTTTCAGGAAGAAAAAAATTTTTTTTCTTCTCAAACTTAGCTAATAATGGCATTTCATGTGACTTTTTATGTGGTACACGTGACCACACACACCTCGTGACACTTTAACTAGTGTAGATTTCACTTAGACAATGGCTTATCACGTGATAACAGTGCAGTAGCCAGAGAATGATTTATTGTCCCAGATATTCTCGCTTTTTGAGAACTTTACAGAAACTATGTAGACACTTGACACAGAAGTTCTTAACAGATGGTTGAAGAAAGTAGGGATACGCACAAAGTTAGCAAAGAAGAAAGAGAAATGCACTGTAACCTGACATTATATTGTGAGATATGATTACCGCCGACGGCTACGAAGGTCGTTATAGTGGCGTTAATGGCACCTATATATTATAAGGCGCCTGCGACACCACGCACCATAAGGAATAAATGATGATTCTAGGCAGCAGCTGGACTATTATACGACCATTTGTATTTTGGGGGAAGCCATGGCAAATTGGAGACTAAGTGGCACGCGCATTGTAACCGACTGCCTTTCAGTGCTAGATAATTTTTCATACTGAGCTAAATAAAGTTACTAAAATTAAAAGTCATAATTTATTGCAATAATATTACATTAAAATATGATAAATTTTTTGTATTTTAATAAAAAAAAAAAAACTATACCTCGTGTGATTAGCGCTAAAGTGAAATGTGAATCCTTTGCTAAGGGAGGTTTTATTAAACATAAGATAATACATTTTTAATTTTTGGTTTCAACACCACAGGATTTTACAGAAGTTACGTGTTACAGGATGTTCTTTCTAACACCCTTTCCTCAACATCAGGTGTTATGCTTCTGGGCCTACCTGCACGTACTCCATGTGCTCCAAGGTGTTTATGTACACTGATGAATGTGCGCCTGTTGGGCTGCCTTCGGCAGGGAAATACTTCTTGGTACAAACATGCAGCCTCGAGTCCACTACCGTTGGCGTTAACATATATGAAGTGCATGTTCGCATACTCTTCGTTGCTGTAACCTCTTTCCATGTTGACTATCCTTTAACAGGTACTTGTATGCCTGGTACGTCTCAGAGCATTGAGAGAGGGGAAACGGAGAGAAAGAGCATAACCTAACCTAAACAAACAAGTCAGTGGTGGATCCCAACTCTGTGCAGTTCACCTTGTCGGTGGTGGATCCCAACTAGAAATGTGCAATGTCTCGAAAACGATTCAAGGAGCCATGTTTACTAGGCTTTTTTTGCATATTGTAGTCTGTACAGTTCACGTTTAAATTATTGACCATCACTTTTGAAACACCCTGTATAGACATATTTCTAATGCTCATTTGGAATGTGTACCCTAGTTCACAAGATATTCCATATTTTTGTATTGGCTTATTTAGATTTTGGTCGATCTGTTCATATTAGTTGGACTCAAAAAAATAACTCAAAAGGCTGGTCGCCATGCCCCACCCCCCCTTGCGGTGATACTTGGATACACCACTGGTTGGACTGCTGACTGAGTTCTGGAGTAGTCAGGAGTTTTCTAAATCTTGCTGCACTGGTGTATCTTTCTGGCAGATCTTGACTATCCTACCCTGCATATTACACGATAATATAAAGGAAACCTCCCAGACTACAAATCATACATTATTAATGTATGATTTGTTATTATATTATTTTTTGATGCAGTGTAGTTGAGCTTGCTTTTCAGATGTCGCTTCAATTCACCAGATAGCCTGTTATGTGTGCGGTTATTCCATAATTAAAACTGCCTATAATGCCCATATAAAGTATAGTATATGAACTTTATTTTGGCTGCAAATTAGAGAAAAAATTTCAAGAAGTGGGATGCACAATTGTGCTTCGCCTTCTGAAAGCTGGTTGAACAACAGAATATGAGTGCCATTCGCTGTATCCATGGTGCTGGAGGTAGCTAATCAATCGTATCAATGACTGTCATTTTTTGCATAACGAACTTTATTCAAATTTGAGGATGAAAAGGGAAAGACAGGAAAAATCAGTATTCAGATATCTCGTCAGTCAGCTAATAGACCAGTTAGGCATGGTGACGAAGTATTTGCTGTCCCTCCAGAAACTGGGTCATTAGCAGAGAAAAACAGATGAGCCAAAAGCAACAGTATATACGAGCTCTGAATCAGAATACGAATGCGATAAGCCTCATCTGATAACTCAAAAATGAATTAAACGATCTTGTGATGTATAGGTTTGTGCTATAGTAGCATTAGTAGAGGCACACTATGCAAGAAAGCAAGCTTATGCAGCATCAGACAAAAAAAAAAAAAAAAAAAAAAATCATGTTTATACGTAGCCAACTACAAAGCAGTTACAAAATTGGCATCATTTAAGTATATTTCAATTTGTGACTTCACAACGAATTGCCATGGTATTGCACTACCTGGAATAAGATTGTTACATAATCAAATTATGTAACGATTTAGTGAGTAATTTTTGTATTAGTAGTGGCAAACGATGAGAGAAAGCAAGCTTATACAGAATAAATAAAAATAAATAATAAATACAACTACCAACATCATCTGTCCATCTCCTATAATAATTTGGCAATCATTCCTTAAATTTTCTCAAACTACTCACTTCCCCAACACCAGCTGAAAGATTGTTCCAGCAATCGATTACTCTGGTTGAAAATAAATTTTCACACATCTGGCCCAGTTTCGGGGAGAAAGAAACCATGCACCCTTCGCCTGAGACTGACTTAACTCAGCTACATTGTGATAAAAGCCCATAAAGTTCATCGCGTCAATTTCGGGATTGGAACTCAGGTTTTTCCCACCCAGTGTAGGAGCAGATTACAATCACTGTGCTACACGCGAGGGCCCTTGAGATATGACATTCTTGCTTACGCTGGAACCTCTGTAGGGTTCCAGCGTAAGCAAGATTGGTTTGCAAAATGGGTTTACTTGATGCTCAATAGTACTTGATAGATAGGACTGTGATGCATCATTGAATCAGTTCATTATTAACCCTCTAATCACTGATGAGCTAAAATCCCACCCTTGCCAGTAAAGTCTACTGTTGTCCTGTATTTTATGGTAAAAGCTTGAGTTTGAATTCTGCCGATCAGTATCCAGATATCAGGTTGGATTTTTATCCACACTACCAAGTTAGTCGGTCGTGGGCAAGAACTGTGAGGTATTTTACTCAGAAACTAGTTTTTGTTTCCAAAGTATCTCACCATAAGTGAACCATGGTTCAAGTTCACGTGACTGTAAAATACCATTGATGATTGTATTTGTTGCTAAACTTTAAGCATTTGTGGCAGTGCCAACGCATAAACATGAATTTATTTATTTATTATTATTTTTTTTCATTTAAACCAATCTGGTGCTGCAAGAGATGATGAAGAAAATTTTGGACCAAACGTAACAAAGTTTTCAGTGAACACATTAACATTGTTATACATTATACAAAGTATTATGTTAATTTATGTAATATTTAATTATTATGAATAAGAAATTAGATATAATGTACTCAATCTCGTTTTTATTTTAAATTGAAATGCATGCAATGAAGAATGCTTGTTGAAAATTTTAATATAATGATGGAGGGAAAAATAGAAGTTACACAGGAGTACTGTTTGCATTACATTATTCATTGTTTATCAATAATTTGTTTGAGGCAACAAAAAAATTGTCAAATTTTCTCACTTCATCTGTTGTGCAAATATTGTACATTAAATTTAGTGTTCTTTCTTTTTTAAGGTTCAAAGTTGTTGCACATTGATTTTAAATGCATTACAGAGAATTTACGCTTTTCATTAGGAGCATGTACGTAGTATATGCTCCTAATGAAAACTGGTCACACCACCCTTACATGTACCCTTGTGGGTAGCACAGTTGATAGGATCACTGTCCTGCCCACACCGAGTGAAAAGACAAGAGTTTGAGTCCTGTTGATGATGGGAGAAATTTTTATAGGCCCTTTTCATAACATGGCTGAGTTATTCGGTCTCAGGTGAGGGTAGCATGCCCCCTCCCCCTGGAAATTCGGTTTTTCATCCAGCAAACAGAAAATCGACCTCAGAACACATGCGATTTACAGACAAAATGCACAGAGCAATATGGCTTATTTGTTGCTGCTCCTAAAACCCCACTACAACCTTCACATGTAGAACAGCTTAACTACACTGTAGCATAGATTCCGTTAGCATTAGCAAAGGCACACAATGCAAGAAAGCAACCCTATATAGCATCAGCTAGGGAAAAAAACAACAACAACAACACATGCTCTATTCATTTCACCCATCCACTCACTCCAAATGTTTGTCTAGTTCTGCCTTGAATCTATTTAAACTATCACTTCCACAACAGCTGGAAGTTTGTTCCAGCAATCAACCACCCACTGACCAAAGGCAGATTTCTGCACATCTATCCTACAACTGACTTTCCTCAATTTGAATTAATGCCCTCTCAGGCGATTATTCTGAGCAAGAGGAAGAATCCCATGTGAGGCTGATGGCTATATGGGAAGCCTCAATGAGGGCACCTGCGAGGTGATCTCCAGACACTGTAACTTGCAAAAATTAAGTCTTTCTTTGTAAGAGCAACCCTTTGTTCCATTCACTAATCTTGTTGCCCTTCTCTGTACTTGTTCCAACAGCTCTACATCATTCTTAAATGAGGCCTCCAGACCTGTATACAGCACTCAAGGTGTGGCCTGACTGTTGCCTTATACAAGGGAATAATCACCTCCTTATCCCTGCTAGAAAATTCTTGTATATCATTGACAAGACACCATGAGTTACTCTTGCAGACCATCTGCACTGTTCAGAAAACTTCATATCTGCCTGCAATGTGTTGGTGTCCACAGTTATAGTAACTCATGTTGACCATACTGCATTCCATAATTTCCAGATATTTCATGGTACTGAATCCAAGATTAATGGTCCATTCCACGATGTCCAATTGGGTGACTTTGGAAGAACTTGCTGAAATGTTCACTAAACTAGCCCAACACTGTTGCAGTACTGTGATAGTGTTATCTTGTTGAATCATGACTTGTCTGGGAGGATTATCAACACAAAAGAGACAAGCACAGCATCCAGCATAAGGCTATCTGGTAGATCAGCCAGGCTACAGGGGAGAAACTAACCATGCAAATAGAACATAGGAGGCACAACCCACTTCAATCAGCTCATGCATGTGCAGTGAAGTGCTGATTGACAGGTACCAAGATCCCATTCAAGTATGCTCTAGAGAACTTTTTTAAGGGTGCACGTCAAAGGCTAAATCTTTTAAAAAACTACCCTCGCGGTTTAACAGAGGCCACTCCAACTTCAAACAAATGGGGTGCACTTACAAAAAAAGGGCCTAAATTCTGCAAATTGCAGCATCTGGAGACTAGGCACCTGTGAAGTAATCTGATTGAGGGGTATAAGGCCTTGAATGGTTTGAGCAGGCTCAGTGCTCATGAGATATTTACACCTGCTCAGATTAAGAACCTGAGAGGCATAGATTCAAATTGAGAAAACACAGTTGCAGAATAGATGTACGGATGTTCGCCTTTAGCCAGTGGGTAGTTAATTGCTGGAACAGACTTCCATCTGTTGTGGAAGTGATAGCTTAAATAAATTTAAGGCTGAACTAGACAAACATTTGGAGTGACTGGATGGATGAAATTGGAAGGTTTTTTTGGCTGATGCTGTATAAGCTTGCTTTCTTGCATCATATGCCTCAGCTAATGCTAAATCACTGCATGAATATGGCTATTTATTGAATGGTGTGACGTCACTACATGCTTGCCAGAGAGAACTAAGCGCCTCCGTAGCCAGGTGGGAAGGAGCAGCAGTACGTAGCACACGCTTCTTGATTAGACCGAGGTTCGAGCCCGTCACCACCAAATATGGAGGATGCGGAATGGTCAGGGAATGACCACCGCATATCCCGGAGCAATATGGCCTTAGTTGCTAATGCTCCTAAAAACCAAATAACAACAAACAGCAGAGAGAACTGGCATGTGCAGGTTATGACTCAAGGTGGATTCCTGGTCGTGCCAAATGTTTGTCAAGTTCTGCCTTGAATCTATTTAAGCTATCAACTTCTACAATGACAGATGGAAGTTTGTTTCAACAATCAACCACCCGCTGGCTAAAGGCACATCTACCCTACAACCGTCTTTCCTCAATTTGAATTTATGCCCTCTCAGGCGATTATTCTGAGCAAGAGGAAGAATCCCATCAGCAATGAGCATGCTCAAACCATTCAAGGCTTTATTCACCTCAATCAGATCACCTCGCAGGTGGCTAGTCTCCAGACACTGTAATTTGCAAAACTTTAGCCTTTCTTCGTAAGAGCAACCCTTTGTTCCATTCACGAATCTTATTGCCCTTCTCTGTACTTGTTCCAACAGCTCTACATCCTTCTTAAAATGAGGCCTCCAGACCTGTATACAGTACTCAAGGTGTGGCCTGACCATTGCCTTATACAAGGGGATAATTACCTCCTTATCCCTGCTAGAAAAATTCCTGTATATCATTGACAAGACACCATGAGCTTCTCTTGCAGACCATCTGCACTGCTCAGAAAACTTCATATCTGCCTGCAAAATTACCCCAGGTCCTTTTCGTTCTCTACCACTGTCAGTGTAGTACCACAGAGTTGATACGTTGCTCTGGGGTTACTGCTTCCTATATGTAGTACATTACATTTGTCAATGTTAAACTTCATTTGCCACATCTCAGCCCATCGGCTCAACTTTTCTAGCTCCTGTTGCAGAAACGTAGTTGTTAGTGTCCTTAACAACCCTGCCAACCTTCGTATCATCTGCAAACTTGAACACTAAGCTTGATATACCATCATCAGTATCATTTATAAATACAGAAAACAACAATGGACCCAACACTGAACCCTGAGGGACTCAACTAATAACATTAGTCCACGATAGCAGTGTCCATTGATTACCTCTTTGTCTTCTCCCACTCAACCATCCCTTTATCCATAGCAGCAATTTGCCTCCAATGCCACACTGCTCCAATTCAGCAGTCTTCCATGTGCAAGTTATCAAAATCCTTTTTAAGATCCAAATATATGATATCAAAATGTGTTTGCTGTATTCCTTTTTGCACCCATTTGGTTAATATTGCACGAAAGTTTGTTCTTCCTAGTCCATTCTTGATGGACACAAGACATGATTGTACAGGAACACTGTACAAAGGTATTCATGTGTATGATATTTATATCCACTGCCTTAATGAAAAACCCACTTCATGTCACGTCCCTGGTAGTTATAGAGGATTAACGTTGCAATGCTTTCAAGCTGTTTGTTATACAGTGCTATTCGGAGGCTAGTGATTTCATAAAATTTGTTTGCATAAGATAATCAAGCATGACCTTAATGCTTTACTGTATTCATTAAAAATTGTGTTGTATTGTGCTTTTCTATTATAGTTAAAGAATAATGTAGTACAGTGACAGTTGCTACATGCTAGCACAACAGCCTCTGGTTGATCTGCCAACCTGCACTGGACCAGCATGGCAGATCATGGCAGGTCCATTTCCCTCAGCATGAATTGTTAGGGAGGCTTCCACCCTGCAGTGCATTGATAATGGCTGCATTTTTTTTTTTAAGCACATTGGTTTACCATTTCTTGTTGGAAGCAGGGAACATACAGTATCATCATATGCTCTCTGCCACAAATTGTATGAAATGGCCAGTAAACTGATTAGTTTCATCAGAATTTAAACTGACTTTGAGATTTTAAATGTACAGTATAAATCAGAAGTGAGCAAGCAAATCACTTTGATCAAGGCTATATTAATGACCTTTTTTTTTCATGGTGCATATAAGCCCATAGCAATTAGTTTGGTTTTTTTATTCCTTACGTAATGTGTACGCATTTGAGTGGACCCTGGATCAAGCCCACATGACTACTATATATGATTAATTGTATTCACTATCAAAATAATTAATTGTAAAGTCTTCTGACCTATTGGTCATGCTGGAATACAAAGTTGATCACAGTACCAGGTGCAGTGTAATCAAGTTTATATTCCAGCATTTATATTCCAGAAGAAATGAATCACTTATAAGTTTATCAAGTGGAAATCTGCTGTACACCAATGGAAACAGTGAAAGGAGTGAAGGTGGAATTGGGTTTCTGGTCCATAAAGATTTTAAAAACAACATTTTGGAATTCAAAAGTACATCACCAAGAGTGTCAAGACTAATACTCAAGATTTCTAAGAGATACAAGCTAAAGATTATAATGATTTATGCACCAACATCGAGCCATGATGATGAAGAGGTTGAAGAAATGTACACTGAAATTGAGAGTCTTCTAGATGAGCAGAAAACCCACTACACTATTATTATGGGAGACTTCAATGCTAAGGTTGGAAAAAGACAAAACAGCACAGAAAGGGGAACTATAGGAAATTTTGGAATTGGTGAAAGAAATGAAAGAGGTGAAAGACTTGTGGAATTTGCAGAATCTCAAGGACTGTCAGTAATGAACACTTTTTTCAAGAAAAGGGTGAACAGAAAGTGGACATGGAAGAGTCCAAATGGATTAACTACTAATGAAATCGACTTCATCCTCACTAATAGAAGATATATTGTGAATGATGTCACCGTCCTGAATAAGGTAAATGTTGGAAGTGATCACAGAATGGTAAGATGTACACTTGATATAGATGTAGGAAAGGAAAGGAAAAAACTGACTCGAGTAAATAATACAAAGGTCTTTGAGATAACAGAAGAGGAGAAAAAGCAGTATGTACTGGAACTTAAGAACAAGTTTGAGCTTCTGCAGACTGCTAAGGACCAAGATATCGACGAGGAATATTACAACTTTTTGAAAGTGATAAAGCCCAAGAAACCTATAGGGAAAAAGAAATCCAAAGAAGAAAAAATTAGTCAAGAAACACTTGTCATGATGAACCGAAGACGACAAATGAAAAGCAAGAAAAACACTGACAGGGAGAAAATTGAGTATACTGAGTTATGCAAAGCCATTAGAAAGAGACTCAGAGAGGACATAAGAAGATTTAACACAAGAAAAGTAGAACAAGCATTAAGGGAAAACAAAGGATTTAAATCAGCAGCCATGAGCAGTAATACAGAAAGACAAATGATACTGAAACTGAAGAATAGCGATGGTGTACTTATAAACAGCAGAGAAGGCATAATTCAAATAGCAGAAGACTACTATAGAGAATTATACAAGGAGCAGGGGAATGATGCCAGCAGTGGGGAAGATGGATTGCAAAGTAGTAACACATACGACATACCCAATATTCTTCCTGATGAGGTAGAACATGCATTGAAGAAAATGAAGAATCAGAAAGCCCCGGGGGAAGATGAAGTTACTGTAGAGTTGTTAAAATTGGGAGGAAGAGACATAACACAAAAACTGGCAAGGCTCTTCACAAAGTGCATTAGAAAAGGTGTGACGCCTAAGCAGTGGAATAATGCAATCATAGTTTTGCTGCATAAGAAAGGAGATAAATCAGAAATTGCAAATTATAGACCAATTAGCTTGTTATCCCACATCTACAAGTTGTTCACAAAGGTCATTACTAACAGATTAGAAAGAATACTGGATGAGAATCAACCGAAAGAGCAAGCTGGCTTTAGGACAGGATTCTCAACTATGGATCACCTTCATGTAATATCACAGCTAATGGAGAAAGCAAATGAATATAAAACACCATTATGCCTGGCATTTGTGGATTATGAAAAGGCATTTGACTCCATACAGCATAAGGCAATGTTTCGGGCACTGGAAAGACAAGGCATTGATACCCCATATATTATGATTTTGAAGAAAATATACGAGAGTGCTACCTCCTTTATTAGACTAGACAAAGACAGTAGGAAATTTAAAATTGAGAAAGGAGTTCGACAAGGAGACACAATATCTCCGAAGCTGTTTACTGCTGCCCTTGAGGAAGCTTTCAGAAGATTAGACTGGTCGCAGAAAGGAGTCAATGTGAACGGAGAGTACCTAAACCATTTGCGATTTGCAGATGACATTGTGGTCATAAGCCATGATCCCAAAGAATTAGAGGAAAATCTTAATCAGTTATGCACAGCTAGTAAGGATTTTGGACTAAAGATGAATATGGCTAAAACAAAAGTAATGATGAACAAGTATGCCACAGAAAGGGAAATAATGATTGAAGGAGCAGTAATTGAAAAGGTGGAGTAATATACTTATCTGGGACAAGTTATTAGCTGTAATAATGATAAATGGCTGGAAGTCAAGAGAAGAATAAATTTTGGATGGATAGCATTCAGGAAATATAGTCACATACTGAAGAGCAATATCCCAGTTTGTCTGAAACGTAAAATAATGGACCAATGTATACTCCCCACCATGACTTATGGAAGTGAAACTTGGGCACTCACCAAAAGAATGGAAGAGAAGCTGAGAACCACACAGCGAAGAATGGAACGAATCATATTGGGAATAAGACTGTTAGATAAGAAGAGAAACACATGGATTAGGCAACAAACTCAAGTAAAGGACATTCTTATCAAAACTAAAGAACTAAAATGGTCTTGGGCAGGACACATAGCTCGAAGACATGATGACAGATGGACTAAGAAAATAACAGAATGGTATCCAAGAGGAGCTAGAAGAAAACCTGGAAGACAAAGGCGGAGATGGATAGATGAAATTCATGAGTTTGTGGGTAGTAAATGGATGTCCAGTGCTCAAAACAGAAGCAACTGGAAAGTTGCTGGAGAGGCCTTCATCCTGCAGTGGATTGAAAATGGCTGATGATGATGATGATGATGATTCCAGCATTATCACAGGACCAGAAGCTCAACAAAAAAAAAAAAAAGGTGACAGATTAGTCCTCAAAGATGAACTTTTCTTCCTTGTTATGTTGAAGGCAGTTGACATGCGTATTATAGTAATATTACTGCATGTCACATGTACTCTGTCTTGACAAAAACTGTATTTTGGTCTATAGAGGTAATTAGCATTTAATTCAGAATTCATTTAGCATTAGTAGAGGCATTTGATGCAAGAAAGCAAGCTTATGCAGCATCAGCCAAAAAAAAAAAAAAAAAAAAAAAGCCACTTCCACTTCACCCCTCTGTTCGTTCAAAATATCTGTCCAGCTGAGCCTTAAACTTATTTAGGCTATCAACTTCCATTACAAGGGATGGAAGTCTGTTCCACCAACCAACCACCCGCTGGCTAAAGGCAAATTTCCGCACGTCTATTATACATCTGTCTTTCCTCAATTTGAATTTATGACCTCTCAGGTGATTATTCTGAGCTAGAGGAAGAATCCCATCAGCATTGAGCATGCTCAAACCATTCAAGGCTTTATACACCTCTATCAGATCACCTCGCTGGTGCCTAGTCTCAAGACACTGTAATTTGCAAAACTTAAGCCTTTCTTCGTAAGAGCACCCCTTTGTTCCATTCACTAATCTTGTTGCCCTTCTCTGTACTCGTTCCAGCAGCTCTACATCCTTCTTGAAATGAGGCCTCCAGACCTGTATACAGTACTCTAGGTGTGGCCTGACCATTGCCTTATACAAGGGAATAATCAACTCCTTATCCCTGCTGGAAAAATTCCTGTATATCATTGACAATACTCCATGAGCTACTCTTGCAGCCCGTCTGCACTGCTCAGAGAACTTCATATCTGCCTGCACAACCACCCCCAAGTCCCTTTCATTCTCTACCACTGTCAATGTAGTACCACAGAGTTGATACGTTGCTCTGGGGTTGCTGTTTCCCATGTGTAGTACTTTACATTTGTCAATGTTAAACTTCATTTGCCACCTGTCAGCCCATCTGCTCAACCTTTCCAGATCCTGTTGCAGCAGCATAGTGTCAGTAGTGTCCTTGACAACCCTGCCAACCTTTGTATTGTCTGCAAACTTGGACATTAAGCTTGATATACCATCATCAGTATCATTTATAAATACAGAAAACAATAATGGACCCAACAATGAGCCCTGAGGGACTCCACTAATAACATTAGTCCACGATGAGCAGTGTCCATTGATTACCACTCTCTGTCTTCTCCCCCTCTACCACCCCTTTATATAACCATAGCAGCAATTTGCCTCCAATGTCACACTGCTCCAATTTGTGTGGCAGTCTTCCATGTGCAACAGTATCAAAAGCCTTTCTAAGATCCAAGTATATAATATCAAAGCTATTCCCTGCATCCAGTTCTTTTGTGACTGCATCATAGTATCCAATCAAATTGGTCAGGCAAGACTTCCCCTTAACAAAACCATGCTGTGTCCGAGCTATAACTGAAATCTTGTCTAAATGATCCTGCTGTGCTTCTTTAACCAGTGCCTCCATTAATTTTCCTGGAACAGAAGTTAAGCTCACAGGTCTATAATTACTTGTGTCAGCCTTTGATCCTCCTTTGTGAATTGGGGTCACATTTGCACATTTCCAGTCTATGGGTACCTCTCCTGAGTCCAAGGAAGCTCTCATAATTATGGCTAAGGGTTTGCTTACTTCCTTTGCTGCCTCCTTTAATATAACTGGATAGATCCCATCCACCCCGGGTGCCATTCTTGTGTTTATCTTCAACAGTTTCTCCTCCACTTTACTCCCAGTTATTTCAAGATTCTGTAGCTTACTGCTAGAGTTGAATACACCTCTGGCATTCCCCTCGCTGAATAACTCCTCATGTGTGAATGTCGATGCAAAATATTCATTTAGTTTGTTAGCTACCTGAGCAGGATCATCAACAGTTGACCCATCGATATCAAGTGGACCAATCTGATTCATCCCCTTCCTTCTAGAGTTTACATAAGTAAAGAACTCTTTGCTGTTTTTCTTTGCATCCCTTGCCAAGGATTTCTCGTAATCTGCCTTCGCCTGCCTAACCTCCTTTGTAACTTGGTTGCATATCAACTTGTATCTATCATAGGCTTCTGTGTCATGTGTTAATTTGTATGTATCCCATGCATTTTTCTTCTCTGCCATATGCCTCATTAGTTCATCTGACATCCATTTTGGCCTAAACCTTGAACAATATTTCTTAGTTGGTATGTAAAGCCTAGTAGCTTCCAAGATAAGTTCTTTGAATGCTTCCCATTTTGAATTTGCTGTTGGTAACCTCATCAGTTGGTCCCACTGTGTAGAATTTAATACTGTCTCAGTCCATCGTAGTTTCCTTTACGGAAGCAATAACCCTTCCCTTTACCCCTAATGGTAGTTACCTCTTTGAGTAAATCCCACTTCAGCACACTGTGATCACTGCCACCTAGTGGTTCATTTATCTGCAGATTCTTAATGCATGAAGAATCACTGCTGATAATCAAATCAAGAGTATTACTCCCTCTAGTTGCCTCCCGAACATGCTGATGTAGAAAACTATCATCCAATAAATCCACAAAAGCCCTGCTAGCGTGTGAGTGACCAGCCCCCAAATTCCAGTCAATATCTGGGAAATTAAAATCTCCCATTATAAGACTCTCTGATTTACTGGCCCACTCTATTTCCCTGTACAGTTTCTTATTATACTCATCAGAGTCATTAGGCCTATAGCACACTCCTACTCTCAATTTTGATCTCCCAATGCTTATGTCACACCAAACTGACTCAACACTGCACTGTCCAGCGATGTCGACTGGCTTCACTTCCTTGGTTTTTATGTTTCTTAACTAATAGCATAACCCCTCCCCCCTTCCTATCCTGTCTATCCTTTCTGTAGACGTTGTACTTCCCAAATTGCAGTTCTGCATCCCCTATATCTGTGTGACACCACGTCTCTGATATCCCAACAATATCTGCCTTTGATGTTTTGAGCAATACCTCAAATTCATCAAATTTATTTACTAAACTTCTAGCATTGGTGTACACACAAGTATACCTGCACCTGTTTCTATACACAACCCATGTGTTTATTTGTACCGCAATGGCTCCCAGCAGTCTCTGAAATATCATGCATCTTGTTTTTCAGGCTTCTGCTCATTCTAATAGAAGCAGTGCAAGAATCTCTTTCACCTCTGCCAGTGGCTACTGTCAATCTATTGGTCTTTGTCTCCCCCCAAGCTAGCAGTTTTCCGACCCACCTAACACTGCCTCGATAGCATCAGCAAATATTCTTGCACCCTTTCTATTTAAGTGTATCCCATCCCTGTAGAAGCAATCTCTCCTGTTAACAAGTAAAACATAACTGGATTATATTTAAAACTAGATTGGATTACTAACTGGATTATATTTAAAAAAATTATATTTAAAACATAACTGGATGATGAGCACATGGAAAGAGTTAACAAAATTTTGTAGGGGAATGACAGTTTCATGTCATGTGAATAAAGTCTGATAAAAATTAAACATCCCCAAGTCAACATGCTAAAGAAATGGAAATCCAGGAGGGTGATAATGAGTTCCATAAACAAACTACATGAAGTGTAATATACTGACTGACACAACTGTCACTCAAGGTCTCACTTTGTCTATTGTTGGTTATCTCACCATGAATTTAGAACTCTGAGCAGCCAAGAGAACTGCAGCCACAAGCAAGCCTTTCAAAACAAAAAGGAATGCATCCTGTCAGTTGGCATGGTGCAAGGAATTGGACTGACAAGTTTGGGTTTTTTTTTTTTAGGGGCATTAGCAACTAAGGCCATATTACTCCGGGAATATGCGGTGGTCATTCCCTGACCTTTCCACATCCTCCATATTTGGTGGTGATGGGCTCGAACTCCGATCTAATCAAGAAGCGTGTGCTACGCACTGCTGCTCCTTCCCACCTGGCTATGGAGGCGCCTAACTGACAAGTAATGCTAAAAGTTGAATACCACCATCTTATAGCGTTTAAATAAGAAAACTAACACATTGGGTTCAGACTCTCAACTTTATTTGCTTTAAAATTACTTGAAGCATTACAATTGAAGTACCTGATGACTGTGTACAGCACAATAACAGAGGCTCATACAAATTAGTTGAACAATATTTTCAACTGAATCTGACATTGTCATAAATAGATTTCTTCTTGATCACTATATATATTCAATTCAAAATACTGTAGCTACCAGATCCAAACAAACTTTACAGTTGAGAAACACCCTACCAACAGATAACCATTTGACTGCTCTTTTATAACAGAGCTTAAATCACAAATTTACAACACAACACCAACTTAAACATAGAGGCTAAACACAAAAACTTATGTACAAATACTCATGTTATCAACCAAAAAAAAACAAGAAAAAAAAAACTAATAAATAAAAATATTACATACAACAGTCATTTACTGTACTCAACGGTAGCTTAAAGATGCATATGTACATTTCTAGCAATATACAGTATATGAGGAAATGCAATTAGGGAATATTACAGATTAAGAGATTGTTCACGAAACCTACTTCCATTCATAGTCAACGGCTGGATTATAGCAATGGCCATGTTATAATTTAAGGATTACTTCTCAATCAAGGATAGTTTGTTTATTAAATCCTGCAAGCAAGAGAGAATTATCCTCATAATATTACAACTGCTGCATTTAAGTGATGTCAAAGCAGATTAATATCTATAAACTTCTAGTTAGCATTTAATTTACATGCTTATTAGATGATAGTATCACCTGACAGGAAGCTTGGGGCAGACAACAGAGGATGACTGTGACAGATATACTAAAGAGAAAAGTTCAGAAGTATTCCTTGTTTGAAATTTTATGATGAGTTGCTTCCTGTTATTATGCTCTCCCATTCTGGGGGGGGGGGATCAGCTGAAACTCATTGTCCCCTAGAATCTGAATATAAAAATTAAGTTATGGCAGGTGATGGGAATACAACGATAAAAGTTTTTTTAAGACTTCACAACTCAGTCATCTGAAGTATATACACTTCAAAGATGCAGCTTTGCCATGTTTTTAAAGACAACTTAAAAATTTTAATTCCTGCAGTTTTTATTCCTTCAACTTGATTAAACATCTTATATTGATTAAATGCATCCTTAAGTTTATTTGAGAACAGTCATCCCCTGATGATTTCTCCTAATTTCTTTTGACACAGCGAACATGTGATGATTCTTTACCAAAGAATGAAACTGTTTCTAACATTTTGTGCTTTTTTTCATTCTTATGAGATCATACAAAAGGAACTGGTGCTTTAACTGATAAACAGAGTTCCAATCACTTCTGGTGGAATCCAATATTACATATCATAGAAAAATTCTTTCAAGGATCTTCTACAAGTTTTATGGTAAAAATATGAAGTTATGTATCAATAAGCCAATAGTGCAATTCTCTAAGAAAAGCACATATTTTTAAACTTTCTAGCATGAAACTTTAAGCTGCGCATTTCTGATGTTTAGAAATTCTAAGGCACAAAACACACACAGATCAACATCTAGTGCAGTGGTAACCGCTCTACATTTAACATGACATGCAGGAGAAAAAATTGTGTGTGATGCTATGACATTCCTCAAGTGGAGAGGAAAGCAATGAAAAAATAGAGCTTTTATTGTTGAAGATGTGTGCAGGACAATTTTAGATAATTATTTTTTAATTATCTACAGTAACTACCTAAATATTAGATTTGCAGGTATAGATTAACACTTTATTACAGGAGGAAAATATATTCTCTGAATACTAACAACTAGTTGCTGTTATTTGCGTGTGCAACTGCTATTTTATGATTCATTTTTGATATACATCTTTTATATTTATTACAGTATAAATTATAGCATTTTCTGCATTCTTTGTAACATTTTCAGGAATTTCATGATTTAAAGATTTTTATAGCAAGGAATAATCATTTCCTCATTTTTATTACATAATAAAAATCATTTTATGTTACAATGAGAAGACCTTTTAAAAGGTATCAACATGAAGTTAAAAAAAAAAACCAAAAAACAATCAGACTCAAAAGCTGTTTTGAAAGGGAGATAAATATATAAAAGTTCCACGAAGATTCTAATTATACCAGAACCTGAAACATTCACAGTGGGAGAAGATATAAAAGAAATTAGAAGCAGAGACATAACCTAGGGGGGGGGGGGAGCTGACAGTACTTTATCACAAAAGAAAGCCAAGATTTAAGGAAAATAAATATTGAAACTTATAAAAAAACATTGCTCAATATGAAAATAAGTTTCATAAGTTTCTTCTTAAATATTAATTTACTAAGTTATTTATTAATACTGTACAACATGACATCTTACACCACTTATTTTACATGACTTTCTAAAAGGATATAAATACACAGTACATTCCTTTTCAACTAAAGCTTATGGTTGTGTGATAATAGCATGGTATTTTGACAATTTCCCACATTCCTATTTTTAAATTGAAAAGCGAACATTAAAGAGTAATTATTATGCATAAATAATAATATTAATAATAATAAATGAATTGACATTATAGGAGGAGAGGCAATGAGCATAAATAAATAAATATCAGTGTAACTTGATTAGTCAGTTTATAAATACATACTAATACATCATATGAAATTAATTTAGAAATGAAGGTATATTCAAAATTAAAATCACATAACTATAAAACTAAATCTTAACCTATGCTTTGTGAACTTCTCTGCTTTTTGCCTTTGGATGGGAGGGAGAGGTGGTAAGCAAGTGCTCCACCTAATAGTAATCAAACAGAAAAGGCTATTTGACACATTTGCCGCCAACTATATGCCATAATTTTTGGAATGTTGAGAAATAACAACATTACAAAATCCTCAACAATCCAAAAATTCATAAATAGCAACTTACTTTTTGGCTGAGTGCTGTCAATCAGAACAAAATTTTATCGAACATTTATTCTATGTACGTAAGCTAACCTCAACACAAGCAAAATACAAATAAAAATGTGTACCAAGATATAAACAAAAAAAGAATGAATGAATAAATTGTTGATCTGACAGAATTGAACAGTTCATTTCACATGCTGTGGCTTCTACACCACTTGTATATTGAATGTTTAAGAATGACTATCTGTATGCATTATGGTGCAGCACTCAGGTTACCAGCGAATGCCTATATGCACTGGCGTAAAAACCATGTTGAAGTGTGAACTGCCAGCATCTAATATCACAAAACAACACAACCGTAAAATCTGTGGTGAAATGTGCAAGCCATCTCATCCTATATACTGCATATATCTAATGTATAAACCAATTTAAATATAACTTGTAGATATCTCAATAAACAACAGCATATGGCAAAATGTAATTATAACAAAACAGCTGTAAAAAAAGAAAAAGTAATGAACGAGAGAGTAAGTCTTATGTAATTTCAATAAATATAGAATAGTTCATTTTAGCAAACACCGGAGGCATAGCATTTATGTTAACAAACCGGTATGATACAACAGGGTCCCCTAAACATACCCGACATCTTTCTATTGAACTGATAAAATTACAAATAGGACCCCCTAAACTGAATTTTGTGCTGAAGCTCCATAGGAGTTTACTATAACACTAGCCCACATATTCCTGTTGAACAATTTAGGGAGAATAATTAGTTGTAGATATTACAAAATCACATTGTGCTGCACTTCTATAACATACCCAGCTACTGTGTTTTGGCTTGATCATTGCAGGAAGTAACAACAAAGAGCTCAGTTAAGTTGATGTTCTTATTAGTAGTCAGCAAGGCTAGTCTTTGCAATTAAATACTGCAGTTTCGTAGTTAAAAATTTATTTACTCATCAAATATTGCACTTTAAGCTAGGACACAAGCAAAAAAGATGGAATGTTATAGTCAACAAGGTGAATACTACCAATCGATGGCTGAATATGAGGAACTGTTGCATTGGTAGAAATGACAAATTTTTAGCTAGTATTTATTTATTTTTTCTGAAACAACAAAATATTCAACAGACTTAAAATCACATATTTTCATTATGTAATGTGCTACGTTACATGCCATTTTTATATCATTGTGAACAGCACTTAACAGCCAACAGTGTTTTAGGCTTCTTATATGGATGAAAATGGTACGTTGAACTTAGGAATGTTTTATATGTGCAGTCTGAGTTTTGCTATACTTTTTAACACTGATAAATCATTAGACAAAGCATAATTCGTTACGAGCAAGTGTTGTTTCAATGAATTATGCTTATGGTTGCAATAAACCTTCGCAAGCACAGGGCAGTATTTAACAATGAGTCCACTTCTCACACAGTGAAACATTATGAAAATAACTATAGATAAGCCACCTCCTTCACAACTGTACAGAGCATGGGACATATGTCGTGGTGAGTCTGATTCATCTGCAAGCCTAATTTATGTTGATTATCTATATAATTTCTTAAAATAAAATATTTATTTTAATGTAAAGTCAATAATAAGGATGTCCAACTACTTTTTAAAATAACCATATCACAAAATATCAACTGTTTAATGTTCAAAAATATGCAAAGCAAAACTAAAATGCATACAATCTAAATGAACAAAGAGCCAATATAAATTTAATTTCTTCTACCTTCAGAGGCATGTACTGCCTTTATGTTTTGTCTTCATCCATTTTCCCTCTTCATGGTATCCATAATATGCAAAATTACCTACCTGGTTGCTTCTATACATCGAAAACAAGTTAACTCTGCCAATATTGGAACTTTCTGGGTGAGCCATGCATAAATCGTGCACAAGCTCCAGTGCAATCTCCTTAGTACAATGAATGAAGGTGGAATTTCACAACTTGGGGACATAAATGTAAATTACAGGGTAAGAGTTTAGACTAGACCAAAGGAATTTTTTTTTTTTTTTAGCCAGCAAGTCATTGATTGCTGGAGGAGGGAAGCAAATAATTTGTATTTTCTTATCTACTTTCTTCTTTTTTATTTTTTCTCAGCCAGTGCAGCAAAAGCCTATGGCTTCCTTGCACTGTATGGCTTTCTTCCATCTTTGACCTGTGAACACCTTGGATATCAATCTGGAAAGGCTGTGAAGAGACAAATAAGAATTTCACATTCTCTGAAACAAATGTTGAAGTTCAATTCAGAGCATATTCTACTGGTAGCAACATGAATCTTCTTTGACTCGCTTTGACTTTGTAGTTTCCAGGACTACCTTCTACGCTCTGCTTTTTTTACCATGCCCATAAGTTTCAATCTAATTTTCCCCATTAATTGTTCTTCTAGGAAAGAATTTGTTTAAAAAAAATTCTTTCTTCTGCTTTTATGTATATTCACTATTTTATTATTATTATGATTAAGGCCCTAGAAAGCTGTTAGTGGCTAGGCTTCTTCTCTGGGTCATTTCTTCCAGCACTTTATGATCAAAATTATCTTTTTATCTCTACTTTCTAGCACCCTATAAGAACAACCTGTAACTTCTTAATATTATATCATAATCATATTTAGTTTTATTTTATCCTCTCCAAATTACTACTACACATAACTTATACTGCTGTTCCTGCACCATAATTTCTCACCTTAATTTTAAAGAAACGGTTAGTCCCACTCATGTCATACAGGTTATAGTAGAGAATGTTTCTCTTTAAAAGTTATAATAAATTTGTCTTTGTCATTTGTATTAAAAAAAAAAAAAGCTGGTGGTCCGTAAGATATTTCTTTTTATTATTCGTTTTTAAGATTACAGGATGTTGTCTCCTGATATATATAAGAAATCCTGTAGCGTATGGAAGATATAACAGTAGTTATTTATTGTTTGGCATCGTGATGATCATTCCAAAATCTTTAGTATATTAAATTAGAGATACTATATATATTTTTTTTATTTAGCTTCGTGGAAATATCTTTTTGATGACATGCTGAGATACAGAAAACTGGTGATAACCTATATTCCATGGCCTTAGTTTAATACATTGATGTTCAGGGGGAAAAAAAAAAAAAGTTTCTCTTTATACTCCAGCACTACCAATCCCACTGAGGAATTCACAATTGATCATTTTGACAATGAATACAATTGTCAAACATATTTAGCAGTCACATGAGCTTGAACCACATTCCACTCAAATGCTTGTGCTAATGCAATTTTTCAGTTAATCACTTGGCTATTCCAGCCCAAAAAAAGACTGTAATTGGAAACAATACCACTTGATTATTAGAACCATAATGTATAAAATCTGAACAGATTTTATACATTATGGTTCTAATAATCAAGTTTATTAGTTTAATGATCAAAATTATTAGAACCATAATGTATAAAATCTGAACAGAAGCTAGCTAATGTTTGGGCAAGATATTAATAAGAAATAGCATGCTTATGTGACTCATTAAAGGGCCCAAAACTCCAAAAACTGTTAGGACAGATTGCATAATGGAATATGCATTCAGCACAAAAAAAAAAGCCGACTGGGCTAGTCGGGTGGATAAAGTGTCTGCCTGGCAACCCAAAGGTCGTGGGTTCGAATCCCGCTTCGGGCTTAGATCAAAGAACTGCAAAAACCTTGGGAGGTGCATTATGGCCACAGAAGCTGATGCGCCAACAACTACCAACAAAAAAAAAAAAAAAAAAAAAGAAAAAAAAGTTAAATGCTTTAAAAATAGATAAAAATATTAAATTAAAATATTTTTTTGCTCATTCAGATGGAAAACAATAGATAATTTTTTTTTCCAGATCCCCATAAATAATGGAAGTTGAAGTTAGTGTATGATTACACAAATATATCTTTTTGATATGCAGAAACAATTGGACATTTAATCTAATACTGTCTATACATTATTTATCAGACAGTCCCATTACCAATTGAATTGCAAGGTGCATAACTTTGGTCTGTCTCATAATTCGATAAAAAACTGATGCATACAGCTCCCAAGTTAATACTGCACTATGAAATTTTTAACTGCTGCACTGAAGGGATATTATGCAAGGGTTTTTGAGTTTTTCTAGAAGTGAGATAGAATTAGAAATTTTCTCTTATAAAAAAAAAATTATGTACCCATTCTGCCTAAAGCATAATCTGCTCATATCTGAGCAATTACCCCAGGGGCTCACATCTGGTGAGTATGGGCTTGGCAAACCCAGGGTCATGAGCTGGATATTACCATTCTTCTCTTTCTTAGTGATTCCCTTCTATTTCTCTCTCTCTCTCTCTCTCAGGGTAACATGGTTTTTTTTGGTTGGTGCAGCATAAGCCTCAGGCTTCCTTGCACCATATGGCTAATGATAATAATTTCAGTACATAATGTAAAGATATTGCACAAATCTTGCAGTAAATTTTACATCTTAATCAACTGCAGCTATACAGATACATAATTAAATGCATTGCACAGTAAAGCACTAAGTTATTTTGGGCATAACAGACTAAACACACACCTTATAACCAAATACTAGAATGTTCTGTTTCTAACTTCAGTTCTTAACTGAAATATTTTAGTTCACATATGACGAAAACATATAAATTTCATCATATTATAAAAATTGATGTACTCATGTCTGGCAAAGCTTTTTAGGTACAACTTAACAACAATTAAATAATATTTTACATTTTATTTATGTACTATGTCCACATGGATTGAAAACAGAACCTTTGGTAAGGTAAAAAAACTTGTTTGCACATATGACAAATAAAAATTAATAAACCAGTGTACATATCTTTATTTGAAGTAGCTAGTCAGTGATCATCTCCTATGGGCATGACATTTTCTTTTCTGCTACCTCCTTTAACAAAACATTAGCTACACTACATTACCCTATGGTTTGACATAGCAGAGGGCAGTTTGAAATAGTTCTATCCTCTCTGTGTGAATTATTTTAAAACTCATGCTTACTGATGTAAAGAGCAGTCACTTGAAAAACAAATGTCCTTTCACTGTGCTTTTATATTCAACCCCCCCACCACAAGATTTCACCATTACATAATAACCTTGGTTGATCAAGACTTTACATACTATTCATTTATGATTTGGAAATATATATATTAATAACTTAGAAGTAAAATACATAACTACAAATCTCCATTCCTATGCCAAATACTTTGATGATGCCAATCATCCATTATGCATTTAATTCACAAAAATCTCATGATCTTTACAAATATATTAAATATGGCAAAATAATACAGGGAAGTAAGCTTGTATGGTGTCAAAAAAAAAAAAAAACACCATTTGTCCATCCTTTCTAATAATTTATTTAATCTTTCTTTAAATTTATTCAAGCTATCCTCTTCCACACCAGATAGAGGTTTTTTCCAACAATTAATTATTCTCTGGGTGAAAGAAAATTTTCGCACATCTGTCCTATAACTATCCTTTTCCAGTTAAAATTTATGTCACCTTATGTCATCCAAGAAAGAGTAAATATGCCACCAGCATTTAGTTTACTCAATCCATTAAAGACTTAAACACTCCAGTCAGGTCTCCTTGCAGATGCTTAGTTTCTAGACATTGCAAATTAGAGAATCAAGCATAGGAGTACCCTTTTGTGTTCCTCTTCTCTGCACCTGTTTCAACAGATACACATTCTTCCTAAAATGAGGCTTCCAGACCTGTAAATGGTACTCAAGATGTGATCCACTGAAGTCAAAAATTTCTCAAATCTACAATTTAAACATTTATGTTATATGGAAACCATTAATTAACATATTAAGCTACTTCATTAATGATTAGCACCATGTGCTTTGAACTCAAAATACACACTATCTTACACTGAATAAAATTTACATTCTCACAGATAATTTGTAATATAATCTTTGATTTACTTAGCTTTGTAAATTATTCATTTAAAAATACATTTTTCCCCCAAAAGTAAGAAAAAAAATTTGAACAGTAAAAATATTAACATGTTTTCTTCTTGATCTAATTAATGAGAAATTTTCTTGTTTCCATTTGGTAGGATAGATTTCTGGAAAGGCATCTGCCTCTGGGGCAATTAAAAATAATCATATTTGAAACTGTATGTTGACTTCCCCCCCCCCCCCAATCACATGCACACACAGTTGACTAAACAGTAAGAGAAATTTTTTTTTTTATCTAGCATTTAATCAAAGTTAACATTATATCTTAATTATCTCTTATTAGTAATTTATATTTATTGAAGATAGCAGAAGTAATTGATACTGCAATTTGACTGAATGCTCATTTAGGTTTTATTAGTAAATTGAATGATTTGAAATATCTGTTCTATTGTATTATCTGTGAGCTATTTATACAGTAATTTTCTTGCATCAGAAATTTCATTAATTCTGATTATCCCCTTTCCAATTCTGACAATTGAGCTGGGATTCTGCTGGAGTCCCAGCCACTCAATTGTAATTATGATGAAAATCAAAATAAAGATCTTCATGCCTTCTGATCACTGCTACCTGATTATGAACCTAGTGATAATGACGGCTGACAAATAGTACTGAATACTGTCTTCTCCACATGTCACTGACAATGCTATTTTCTCCATGCTAAGAATAAGAAGTTACTTATAATTATCATGAGTATTTGACCTTTGGAACATATGTTTTCACCTTTAGATCAATGATAATTACAGTAATTAAAACTTTCATACTTAATTAATGATTTTGATAACTTTATCTGTGATGATTCGGTCTAGTATTGCCCTTTTCTTTATTTTTATGTTAGTCAAAGTTAATGAAAACAATATAGTTTTTCAACAACCTATTCAACAGTTACTCTCTCTCTCTCATTTGTATATCAGAATTAGACTGGCCAATACTAGCAGTGTATACAGCTAGAATACTTCAAAGAAGCCCAACATACTCATTATAGAATTTCTAAATGGTCTACATTTTCAGTCTATTTCAGTATGAACTTGCTCTTCTTTTTAATGCTATAAACTTGAACACCTTAAATTAAAAAAAAAAACATGGCTGCACTGATGGTGACATTTTAGCTTTTCTTTGAAACTTGTCGACATGACAAATATCTTCTTTTTCCATTACCATCATTTTATTCAGGGAAACTGATACCAGCAGTCTCCAAGGAAGAATTCTATTAGTATTTCATTTCAATTCATCTGCCATGACTGAAAAACTACTACTATCAAAACATGCAGCTTTCTTTGTTCTTTACCGTCTTAACCGGGCACAGGTGAAGTAAGCTATGGTGGGTTATGACTCAGTTGATATCTTGAAGAGCTCACAGGGTATAGTAGGATCTCACTGTTCATGTGGATTACATACCTGAGGCTGTCTGCGCAAATGACAAATCCACCAAGAGCCAGCTTAAGGGCTAGGGAAGTGAGGATTTAGCTTCTCAGTTTACAAGATATTTTTGTGTAAAATATATTTAGTATTGTATTACTTTATGCACATTGATTAGTCATTGTTCCTCCTTGGTGTACACTGAGTAAAAATGTAGAGGTTATCTAAATAAACTTAGAAAACAAGTTACACACTAAGCAACTGATAATCAAATGCAGTGTTCCAAACTTTGACCAACTTGGATTCTTTCACTGAAAGGGTGAGTTAACCTTGAGTAGTCAAAGCAACTGGCTGTGGTTTGCAAGAGAGTCACAAAAACTTAACCATGAATGAACACATCAGTAGTGATTTTTTAATCCAACATTTAACTGAGATAAATACAAACACATTATAATTTCACATTTAAAATTAAATAAATAAAAAAAATAAAATTCAGTTTCTAGATGATATCAAAATAATATTTCTATCTTTTTAATACACAATGACATTCTGATTCCTAAATTCAACAGAGCAATATGGCACATGAAACGGGACCCTACACATATATGGGAGAGAAGATAATCATTTAATATTTTTACTGGCATGTAAATGCTTTCCATTCATTCCTTGTCCTTCAAATAAGTAGTCCCCATATTTTGTATATCTATTTATAATCAGCTTAAGACAATTTCTGTTCCTAATTAATTCTCGACATATTGATGTTGACCATTCAATGATGAATGAATAGCTCAGGGGTTGGCAACATGTGGCTTGCGAGATGAATGCAGCTCTTTGAACATGTAACTGTGGCTCTTTAACTTTTAGCTCACATGAAGCACAATTTGAAGTGGAGTTAGAGGACTTAAAAATCAAGGACATGTGAAGTGCAAGACTTAAAATGCCTTAAAACTGAAATTGAGGATTTGGAAAGGCAAAAGGCTGCACAAATGGATGGGTATAGATGAGTTGAAAAAGCAAGACCAAATTGTGTTCGATGCGTGAAGATAAGCACATATTGAACACGTATATAAATTTGAAAATATTTGTTTGGACTTCTCTCAGTATTTGGTTTGACGTATTTCTGTGGGCAAATATTTTTGAACATGAACTATATTAAAAATAAAATCAAGAAACTGTCTGAACAATGCGAGTCTCTCAGCATATTTAAGGATGAAAATTACGGCATATTTGCCTGATGTTGAGAGACTCGCTCAAGAAGTTCAGCAGCAAAAGTTACATTAATTCATACCTAATTGGTTGTTGTTTTTTTTTTTAGTATTAATAAATAATATTTCAAAAAATATATATTGTTTTAAATAAAACACCTTCCCACTCCATTCCATTTCTTAAAAAAAAAACTCCTCCCTCCTCCCAGCTTTTCACTCAAAAAAGGTTGCTGATCCCTGGAATATCTCAATTAAAGGAGTCTGCTACTCTTAGGATGATCTCAGCTTATGTATGCTCCCCAGCATATCTCTCTCTCACCAAGAATTATACTCTATGCCTCTGCTTTACTGTATTTGTCAACTTCTGACTGTTTCGTTAATCTTCAATAACTTGTATAACCTGAGTTGACTTTCTCTGTTAATCTGAATTAAAAACCTTCTAAAACATACCTGCAAACTTTTATAAATAAAAATAAAAAAAAAATTTGAAGACTATATTTGGCTAAACAGGAGCAGGGTCATCTAACATTGGCTCTTTAACCGTTAAAAAAAAAAGTGTATTTGAGAAATAACAAATTAAATAAAAAAAATTGATAGACACCCAATTATATGAAAATTCCAACTAAACCAAAGGAGTTAGCAGGTACATAAAGATTAATTCAGTTTAATATTGTAAAATCTTAAAAGCTTGATGTGCTACTGAGGGATGGACCAAGGCAAAACAAAATGTGATCTCTTATAAAGGTCATATACTGAGACTCAGTCTTCTAGATTCCATTCAGAAGAGGGCAGTTAGGTTAATTAATGACATAGATGTACTGTTTCTAATGCATGCCTTTTCTACGGATACTTCCATGGGCACTGTTCTTTTGAATTGGCTTCAATAATTCCTGCTCTCTTTCAAAACAGTCCAAACATGTGCCGCCACCAGCCAACATCCATTTACTGTCCAACTTCAAACTCACAGAACCAACTTTTCATCTTCCTCATTTGTTCATTCAACTGCCATTTTCTGGAACAATCTTCCTTCATATTACAGTCTACAGAAGTTCAAGTCTAATGTCAACAAATATCTTCTTTCGTCTTCTCAACCTCCAACCCAAGCACGGTACTAAACTATAAGTTCTAATACCTCTCGTATTTGGGGTTTTCATAAAAAAAAAAAAAAAAAAAAACCTACCAAAGTTCTGCTAACAGCTTTACATATTTAATGTTATTTCAGAAATTATGACAATGTGCATAGAAACTTCTGATGTCTTAACAAATTAGAGTTAATATACTAAATTATTGATAACCACCAAAAATAAGTACATATGGGTATCTCATTGGTGATTTATTCATTTTCTGAGAAGGAATTTTTCACATCCTACAGAAATTCCAAAATGTAGAGATGGCTAAAGAATCTAGCGTTACAACGTTATAAGTGGTGCATTCACATGCCTGAAGGAATAGAAAGCTGAAAACAAGAGAAGGGTATGTAATTAATCTTTTACGATTAAATCAATTCACAATATGGCACTATCTTTACAAGAGTTTTGTGTACATAGTAGAAACTACATTAGTCTAAGCTATACTTAAGACAGTCTTTCTAAATATGTTCTTAAAAACTATTAAAAATAAAAATGCATAGAAGCACTTAAACATTTGCACAACCAAGTCTACACAAACAATCAATGCAGTATGACTGCACCAAAGTGTCGTTTAGTTTGTTAAAACATGCTTTTCATTTCTAATTTTTTCCCCCCTCTATAACAACACTATCATAACAAGATCAGGTTATATATAAACAATCACTTGACTACTTTTTGTCCACTCACAGTATCTAAGAAAAAGTGTACCACACAAAATCTTCTAGCTAGCTAGAACTTAAAATCTTTAGGATAAATATAAATCATGAACTTTTGGCAATATAAGCCAAAAAAGATATTTTAAAATAGTTATTCTTCTAACAAAACCAGGTTTAATACACATTCTTTTAACATAAGATATAAAAAAAAAAATCCACACTGTTCTGTTTGCTATCACTGACCAACAGCATAATCAGTATACAAAATGAAGTCCCGTCTCAGTAAGCCCAAAACCTACTACATAAAAGTAGCTGAAATTAAATGCATCATAAACTTCTCAAATTGTGCACTTAATTGCTACTCTAATTTTTAGTGACTATGACAAGAGACATTTTATTACACAACAACAGCTACAAACATAGTTCCAAATGTGCACAGTGCAGTGGAGGAGTAGAGGGACATTAACTGGATTCTAAACTGGTTCATTTTGTGGGTTCACTACAAAATATGGAGCAGGGAAAAAAGAGAGCGAGATCGATCTAGGCAATCACGCTAATTTCATTGATAGAAATATCAGTTTGAATGCAAAACAATCTCCTGTACACAAGCACAAATGTAACCTTTGTACCAAAAGGGTATAATCAAAAGTGGCCATTTATGGCAAACAAGCTACTGAGACTAACATTGGTGAGCCATAATCAGGTGTGTACATTCCTCGTTGGGTGCTTAAGACTCAGAGGAAGGCACTGTGGCTTCTTCTAGATTCCTAAGGGATCATCAGCAACAGCTATGTACATACTAATTTATTTTAATGCTTTAAGATATAATTTCTGAGCAATGTATCTTGGAGAAAGAAACCCCTTAAATGGCAATGAATGAGAATTTTTTTAGGGGAAATGGCACAAGATATACAAGATTAAGGTTCAGAACTGCTGATTTCAGCAAAGCAATGGAAAGTGAGTTTAGCCATGTTTTAAATTGCACATGTAAAGTGAAATAGATAAGTTCAACTATAAATGACAAAATGTAATTGTGTATTATCACAATATTTTTTTCAGGTATGAGTCGAAAAAAAGTCAAGCTTATTTAAACAAAAGTAAGGATTTTTTTTTGTTTTGTTTTATACTGCACTGTTTTCATAGTTTTAAAACGGATTTTGGAAAGTAAACAATGAAAATACACTATATACTTGCTGAGACTATAACTTGTCTCCTCTTCACTGCTGGAAAAGTACAACTGAAGTGTAGAATTTTGTCAACATAGCTGCCAACTTTTTACTTTTGGAAAGCTGGACATTAGGTACTTGTAGGAAGTAGGAAAACAGATTTTTTTTTCAGAAAAATATATATATTTTTTAAAGGTTCACACTGCACTAGAAATGAAATTTCATTGGCAAAATGCACATTTTATATTAAGATATGGCTACAGGATTGTTCACAATCCTGTAGCCATATTGTACACTTTTAAACATTACCTAGCATTTTCCTTCTGTGGATTTTTATTTGGATTGCTTAGACATCAACTGATTATTACTGCTTCAAGCAAAATACTATAGCATACCTCTTTAGAAATGGCCAATCAAAGTTTTGTTCATAACAATGGCACTGCTGTTCAGAGCATTTCCAAAACTGCACCATAAAGAGGTCTGAATTCAGTTTCCCCCTCACCTGGTTGAATAGTTTCTGACTGACTCAGTCATTGCTATGAGAAATTATTAAAATGCCAAAAATGATTTGGCATAACTTGTTATATTTAATGCTTTATATTTCCTTATATCCTTGTCAGTTCCTCAACCAAGGACAACTATACACATTAATTACTTTTTTCATAATAGTATCTGGTAGGTTCTCACATTGAAACTGACAGAGCTGATCTGCAAAATACCTATTTCTTCACCTTCAATGATATCAAGTACTGGAAACTTCTTTCCCTAAAAAGATTAGTTGAATTTTTTTTTTTTTTTTTTAAGCCAAATTGGTTTTTTACATACAATTATATTTAGTTAAAGTTAATATAGTAGAATCTCATTAATACAGACTTGGTTTATACAAAATACTTGTTTATATGAAGCACATACCATTCTGCTGCAAAAGGCTAGACTTTGCTATATAAATTTGTTTATTGCAAAATTTAGTTAATGTTAATATGTATTACAAAGTCTGTTTTCACCCTGTGAAAAATAAATAATGTGATTTTGTATGTTTAATATGAAGCTCGGCACAGCTTGTAATTTTATACACCTTACTATTGCCTGTTTCCATGTTTCCCAAAATACAGCACTGACTTGTTAGAATTTACTTTTATGTAAACAAAACTAGTTTATGGTAGCTACAACATAAGTATGCTCTGAAAAACATATTAGTCAGTTGCAATTGTTAAGCCAGGATCAAATAGCCTTTTGTTGCACTTATGATCTATTTTGTGCCATTTTTATTGGAGCTGTTTATAGTTTTTTTGGAACTTGTCTGTCTTTTAAAAATCAGTCGAAAGTTTGCTTATGTTAAACCTCATCTAGCAGTGTTATGGCAGAAAAACGTAAACTCAGGGGATTAAGCCTGGAAATAAAACTGAAAATTATAAGAGGCTGAAAAGAAAAAAACGTACATTGCAAGGAATATCATATCATACTGAAGGAATACTATACTGAAAACTGAAAAAAACTTGCAGAAGTGCATGACTCTGAAGCAGCGATAAACAGGAAATGAATTCGTGGTGCAAAACATGAGGAGCTAGAAACTTGTTGTTGTTATTTGGTTTTTAGGAGCATTAGCAACTAAGGCCATATTGCTCTGGGATATGCGGTGGTCATTCCCTGACCTTTCCGCATCCTCCGTATTTAGTGGTGACGGGCTCGAACCCCGGTCTAATCAAGAAGCGTGTGCTACACACTGCTGCTCCTTCCCACCTGGCTACGGAGGCATCTGAGCTAGAAACAAAACTGAGTGGTACCAATAAATGCATGCATAAAATTTGATAATCAGGTTCAATTTTGCAAGCAAAGGCTAAATTATCTTCTGGGACAATGCAGATGGCAGTAAAAACTGTGCCCATTTGTGATTTGCAAATTTTCCAGGCTAAGATGTTTTAAAAAAGTTAGCCAACTTCTGTGCAATTATGAGGCCAATAAAAGTGCCTGGCTTGGAGGTAAAATTTTTCATTCTTCACTTTAAAAGTGGATTCTGCTGACGATTCTGGGTTGCAGAATCTGCGCAGCACATTCTGCCGGGACTCTTAAGTTGATGAATATACAGCTGTTGTTTCTGCTTCCCAACACCACCAGTTTTATGTAGCCACTGGATCAAGGATTATTTATAAAATCAAGAGAGTACATAGAGCCCACCTGATAAGGTACTTGATCCAGAACATAGGAGAAAACAGAAT
The DNA here is from genome assembly GCF_048544385.1 of Mastigoproctus giganteus. Classification (NCBI taxonomy): domain Eukaryota; kingdom Metazoa; phylum Arthropoda; class Arachnida; order Uropygi; family Thelyphonidae; genus Mastigoproctus; species Mastigoproctus giganteus. The sequence goes on along the minus strand of NC_143578.1, from coordinate 226,860,697 downwards.
TAAGGAAAAAAACAAGAATATTTAAATTCCAAGTTTTACTATTTTTTGCAAAATGAAAAAAAAAAAAAAAAAAACAAGAACACAGGATTTCTGAAAAAAAGACTGAGACACTCTTTGGTACCAATTATATTACAGTGGTGAAAGGGGTGGGGGGATCAGAGAGAGAGAAAAAAAAGTTTCTCTGTTGTAAAAACAGAGCTGGCAGCTATGCAACAATCAATCAATGCAAAATTCAATATAAAGTGTAAAACTTAATTAAAAAAAGACTGCCAGCTAAACATCCTTGTCCCCAAAATATACATATACAGTAATCCCTCAATTAATGCACTAAATTTTATTGATATCAAAAATCAATTATTGCAGTACAAAAATTCAATTAATGTGGTAGTATCATTCGAGTCTATATTTTTCGAGCATTTATATAATCGGCATTTTAATTTCTGTCTGTTTTTTAGTCACTTTAGTCACTGCTTTAATTTCACATAACTAAAATCTGAAAGAAAATATTTTCTTTGTAAACCAAGAGTTTTCTTATGTATGTATGGTTGTCAGCAGACAACCATATCAACTGCTAACAGTACATATATTTTTTTGTTTTCTTAAAGCTCAGCTAATACATAATTTAGCCCCAGCTATGAGCAAAAGAAATAGTGAAGTGATCGCATAAAAAGTCAAAGTATTACCTTAGAAGAAAAACTAGAAATAATAAAAAAGCATAAATGTGGTGAGTAAAAATAAGACAGGGCCATGAGATGGGTGAATCAACAATATGAGCAAAGCAGTTGAGTACAAAGAAAAAGGTAAGATTGTGCTAAGTTCCGAATGTATGCAAACAACTCAAAATAGAAGCCTTACAATGATTGAAATGGAGCAGCTGTTGTCTATTTGGATTGAAGATTGTAACCAAAAACAAATCCTGCTAAGTACCGGTATTATTAAATCAAAAGCATTGTCTCTTCTTGTATTTGAAAGAAAAGGCCAAGAAGATGAAAAAGGAGACAATGAAGAATTCGGTGCTAGTTCTGGATGATGTGAGAGGTTTAAAAAAAGAACCAGCTTGCATAATGTTCAAATCATAGGTGAAGCTGCAAGCACAAATAAAGATGCAGCTCAAAAATATCCAGACACTTTGAAGGAAATTGTGGAAGAAGGTTATAAACTGAACTGCAGCCATTATCAACTCACTACAGGACAGAAGCCACCTCAACAATTCATGTTGAGGGAAATGGACCATAATCTGCCACGCTGGTCCAGTGTGGGTTGGCAGATCGACCGTATTTAGTAATCAGGGGCTTGAACCTCGGTCTACTCAAGGAACGTATGCTACTGCACTCCCACTCTTGACCACTTGGCTATTGAGGCCCTTTTCTTTTTTTTTTTTAAAGGTCTTTTTTAAGGAAGTAATAGTGATCAACAAATATTTAATGTCGATGAAACCGGATTATTCTGGAAGCGAATGCCTTTTAAGACTTTCTTGGCTAAAACAGAAAAATCACAACCTGGTTATCAAGTCGCTAAAGATAGGCTTACACTTTTATTAGGGGGTAATATGGAGGAAGATTTAAAATTAAAGCCCGTGCTCATTTATCACACAGAGAATTCTAGGGCTCTTAAAGGCTTAAATCAAGAATCACTCTCCATAATTTGGTGATCTAACAAGAAAGCGTGGATAACTAAAGCTCTATTTGAAGAATGGTTCAGAGGCTATTTTTGCCCAACAGTTAAATTATTGCAGGAAAAAAATCTTGATTTTAAAGCTTTAATTTTGGACAATGCTCCTGGTCATTCCCATTGCTCTTGATTCCTTGTGTGAAAATATCAGTGATGTTTTTACCACCTAATACAACTTCCTTACTGAAACCAATGGATCAAGGGCCTAATGCAACGTTTAAAGTTTACTACCCGAGAAGGACTTTTAAACAGACAATTCATTCAACATCTGGAGAGTGCAATTTCATTGATAGAATTCTGGAAAAAGTATAGCATCAAAGATGCCATTGAAAACATTCATCGGTCGTGGCTTGAACTTAGATCAAGCAATATCAGAGCCCTGTGGGAGCATCTTCTTCCTCACTGTGCAAATGAATTTAAAGGCTTTTCAAAAGAAATGGAAGGTGTTGTTGAAGAAATAACTCACGTCGGAAAGGACCTTGGGTTTTAATGAGTTAGACAACCAAAATGTTCAAGACTTAACTGAATCCCATTCCTAAGAACTGAGCAACAGTGATCTTCTAAATTTAGATACCCAACGAGTGTATGAAGCTGCCAATGACTGTCGAGGTGCTACCCACAAGAAAGAGGTCACTCGAAAGGAGTTTGATGAGATTTTTCGCACTACTGAAGTTTTTAAGCAGCAATGCTTAGCTGCTGACCCTGATGCAGAGCACAACAGTCAAATTTGTCAAAAAGTGGAAGAAGCATTAATTCCTTATCGACACATGTATGATAAGAGGAAGGAGAATACACATCAAACTACACTTACTAAATTTTTTTTTAAAAAGTTTTAATTTTGTTTAATTTTTATTGTGCTTTGTAATTATAATTCGTTGAAAAAAATTTTAAAAAAATTCAGTACTGTATATTTTCGAGAATAAATAAAAAAGTCACGGAACCAATTACATTATTTTCCATAGGTTATTAAGTTCAATTAATGTGCTTTTGATTAGTGCAGCACTTTTGTGAGATGCATTAAGCGCACTAATCGAGGGATTACTGTGTATATACATATATGTAGAGCAGCATTTTGTTCACCAGTAAATAGATTTGGTGTACGAAAGGAAAGGGCAGAGCATTTTAATTTTAATACTGGGCTAGGCTGAAATCCTATGCTATGATAATGTCTTTGGAAGGTTTGAAAAAAAATTCCATTACTATTTTATTTTCTTTTAATACAAAAGTTATAATAAGTGTATATAAAAAATAAAAAAAATAAAAATTATTTTATAAATTTTAGTGTCAGAAAGCATGCAGTCTTTCCATTGGTGCTTTTAAAAACTAGGAATACAGTGCAGTATTCAGGAAACAGAACAAAACACCTGTATTATTTGAGTTTGACTCTGACTGTTTTAGATAAAAAGTTTGGTGGTTTAAAATTTCACTCCTTGCTATCAAAATAAATGGCGAAAGGAGAAAAAATTACTTGAATATTAATAATAAAAAAAATTAAATTACAGTGTAGTTTGTGTCAAAGAGTACTGCCGAATTTGTGTGATGATAATAAATTGATTCACGATGCAAAACTAAAGAATAAGTAAATTAGTATCAGGAACTTACTATCCACTCAGTGCAGAGTATATTACAGAATTATTTTAAGTTTATGTTCACTAACACTACTGAGATTGATTAAATAAATAAATAATAATAAAAAAAAATTAGTATACTCTTGTTTGCATTAGTTGCAGAGTTTCTGCATTTCAAAAGTATTCCACAAAACAGAAAGTGCCATTTGGAATCACCCAAATGGATCTGATTTTTCCTTCTAAAAAAATGTGACTATTAAAGGAAAAGGCATTTTTTGTGATACACTTCTAAATAAGCAAAATGCAGCAAAACAAATTATATCATGAATAATATTTTTCTGGATTCTTTTTAAGACATAATTGATGCTGCAAATATTAGTGATTCACTACATGCTCCCATTTTGCAGTCTTTCTACAAGAATATACAAACTGATAATGTTTTTAAAAATGCTATTTAGATTTTGGAGTGCAAAAATTAAACTAAAACTGTTAACTAAAACTACTAAAGAATTACAGTGAAAGTACTATCTTTTGTGACAGAAATCCACAGAATCCTTCACTGATTAGCTCTGAATAAATTCAGACTGTTGAATGTAACAATACTGCCATTAAATAATAATAATAACAGAAGTTGAACAAAATAGACGTAAACAAACACAATCACAAAATGCACCTTGAATTTTTTTAAACACAGTAAACCCTCAACATTCACATATTTTGTATTGTGATTCTTTTGCAAAAGTTCTTGTTCATACGATCTGTATTAAATAGAGTATTAATATATGAAAACTTGACAACACTGTACTGATTGTACTAAAAATATATAACTAATTAAAAAAATAAAACTGAAAAGATTCAGTGAAATTAATTTTATTTTACTGCTTTACTTTTGGATAAATTTGGCAGTTATAGTGTATTAATCAGTCAGTTTATATCTACTGATTGTTATAATATGCAATTTATTCAACTTTACATATAAAACAATCATTTTATTTTATTTTTTTCAGTTAGTCTCATTTATAGGCAGTCCAACCTATGCACTGTCTGGTTTCTTAGCCAAATTATTATCCCCACTAGTGGGGCTTTCAGAATACAGTATTAAAGATAGTAAAGACTTTGTTCAGTTTATTAGAAGCCAACCCATAGAAGAAGATGAGATCATGATTTCTTTCGACGTGAAATCGCTATTTACATGTATTCCGATTGATCATGGGGTGTGGTGTGCACGCTTGGCATTACAGAGGGACACCACCCTAAGTACTAGAACACAGCTAAAGCTAGAGGATATTGAGAAAGGAATAGAGTTATGCCTCTCAAGTACCACTATGGTGTTTGGTAATACTATGTATAAGCAGGTTAATGGTGCAGCCATGGGCTCCCCCATCAGCGCAATTATAGCTAATTTAGCTATGGAGGAGCTCGAGGCCAGAATATTTAATGCTAGTGTTCTCCCTATGCGCCCCTGGAAAAGGTATGTGGATGATACGTTTTCAATCATTCGAAAGGGGAGTGAGGATCAAGTGTTGAACAGCTTAAATGGCTTCTCCCCATTCATACAATTTACATCGGAGGTGGAAGAAGGAGGAGTCTTGCCGTTCCTGGATGTGTTGGTCTGTAGAGAAGGTCGACAGCTGAGGACTAGGGTGTATAGGAAGTCCATGTGTAAAGGGCAGTATTCGCATTACAGCTCAGCCCAAACCAACCATCATAGGAACAGTGTGGTAAGAGCTTTAGTTGAAAGAGCAAAGTCACATTGCAGTGCCTCCGATGATAGAAAATTAGAGTATGAACGGGTCGCAACGGATCTTGCAAAATGTGGTTACCCCCGGAGGATTATAGAGAAATATGTTAAAGGAAATCAGAGGAGAGGCGAGCCATTTACACCGATAGCCACTGCATACATTCCCTACTATCCGGGTTTAACTGATCATATAGCTAGAATACTAAGAAAGTACCAGACGCGTTGTGTGCAGCTTCCGGGACGGGGGCTGCGCACTATCGTGTCTCAGGTCAAAGACCCCATTAAAAAAGAGAACACTAGTGGGGTCGTATATAGCATTAGATGCCCGGATTGTGGGGAGTGTTATGTAGGGGAAACAAAACGCCGTCTTAAAGATCGTCTGGGGGAACACACTAAGGCAATAAGAAATGCGGAATATGGCAAGTCCGCCGTGGCCGAGCATTTTTGGGAGAAACAACACCAGATCTCCCCGGACGATGCTATCATCACCGATCGGGCGCATAAGTTTTGGGACCGTAAGTGGCTCGAGAGTTTGCGGATTTGTTCTACAATTAACATAAATAGGGATAGAGGTACGCGGATTCATCCCATCTTTGAGACCATTATCCTCAGAAGAGATGAACGATTCCGTGTGGCTTCCACTCGGGCCACTTCCAGTTCCACAACGCGAGAGAACGAGGCACACGAGAATGGAAACACGTGAGGAGTACCGTTAGCCTGCTGATATTTAAAGTTGTACTGCATAGCAAGAGTTACCGCTGAAGAAGAAGGCTGAGCCTTTGAAAGCTACGGTTTTTATCGTTTTAATCTGTATATTTATACATTTTATTGATTGTAATGTAGCAGATTTTAATATTTTACATGTAGAGTTTATTGTAAAGTTAAATTTATTGTAGATGCGGGTTATTTTGACTTATTATAAATACAGTTATCAAAAGTTTAGTTTCCCTGGTGTTTTTATTTCTACTTCTACGCAAGGTTGGTGCAAAACACTAAAGTCACAGTATTTTTTCAGTTAACCTAATCCACTTGCTTTCCACAAAATCAATGTACTAACATCCACAAATTAGTAACCTTTTTTTTTTTTTTTTTTGAGTAAGCGTTTTTAAAAATAAAAAAATCTGTCAACTACTGGAGTTGTGGGCACTCAAGCTGAAGGGTCCGTAGTCACGAATGGTCGTTAGTGTAGTATCTCAAATAGAGAGCTTTATGGTAACTGAAAAAAGTTTCTAGTACTGCAGCTTTGCATAAAACTGAGGCACTAACGAAAACGTTGTCTCTTTGAGTCTTTCCAGTTGTTGTGAGGGTGTCATTCACAACAACTGTTAATAGGTTGAGTGTCAGACTTCTTCCTGGAGAAGCGATTAAAGTCTTGGGGGGGGGGGGGGAAGCGACAGGCAGGTGAGGGCCGTGCAAGACTCCGCACAGGTGCCTCCCCACCACCACCGCCTCAACACTGGCTCTCTGAGTACCTCCTTGCTGGGACAACTCCAGTTTTGAAAATTGTTAAAAAATACTTCTCATCGCAAAATTTATAAATGACCTTTATAGAATTATTAAATAACTATTTAGCAAACTTTTTGTCACCAAAAGGAGAGTTACTTAGTACAAAGAAGTGCACTACTGAAGTGCTGCTGTTGTTATCTGGTTTTTAGGAGCATTAGCAACTAAGGCCATATTGCTCCAGGGATGTGCGGTGGTCATTCCCTGACCTTTCCACATCCTCCATATTTGGTGGTCACGGGCTCGAACCCCGGTCTAATCAAGAAGCATGTGCTCCTGGCTACTGCGGCGCCACTACTGAAGTGCAATAAAAAATTGGTTTTTTAATTTTAACACAAAAAGTAAATGATAGATTTCAATCGGAATAGTTTTCCCTTGGTAAGCATTGACTAATGCACAGTTAATGTGATTTTTACATTTTTAGCTCCATTAGTGATGGAAATGGGGGGGGGGGAGAAATTACTCACATTTTCCTGTCTGATGCCACCCTTTTTAATTTAAAAAATTATTTTAAAATTATATTTTAAACCTACTCGTTGAGCTCTTTCCAACAGTGTATAATAAGTTATAGGTTGTCAACAAATGTTTGTTCCCCCCACATTTACCCCCCTCCCATTTCTCAGACAAATTTTTTTCAACAACGATCAATATGGTGTTAAGTTGGCCCACATGATATACAAACCCATGCAAAATTTCAAGTCAATAGGTTGAGTGTTCCCAGAGATACAATGCTGTGACAGATAGACGGATAGACAGACAACAGAGTGACATTATAAGGGCCCTTCGTACCCTAAAAAGTTCATTCTATAAGATGATAATATTAAGTGATTCAACCACACCAGTGAGCCTAACTACTGTTTTTTCCCCATAAGCTCAAAAGTATTAATATTTAGTTTCACAATTTGCAACTATTCTCCTAACATCTCTGTGAATAGAGAGGGTTTACTGTATTACGAAAATACCGAGATCTGTGATGCAGATATTTATCATTACTTGTCTTGGAATAAAATTCATTGCATTCTAAATTTGTTTCATTGCCATTAAGAAATCTGGCCACAATCCATCATCAAACCATAAATTAAATTAAACATACATTGTAAAACTCACCTTATTTCTGTTTTATACATTGGATTTAACATGCCTTTCCGTGGCTGCAATCAAAGGCACTAAAATTTTCCAAATATAAGGTGTGCTACACAATCTACGACGTTTGGAAAAGAATTTTAATATTATCATAGCTGTAAGTGATAATACCATTCAAGCAAATACAGTATTAAATCAGATTATTTTCATTATACTATGCTATACTATACCCAATTTTTAAATGCTAATAATTAATTGGTGGTCCCTATAACTCAGCAATAAACAGACACGCACATATACAATGTTCATAGCAACTTACACGTACACTAAAAAAATTCGATGCATTCATACAACATTTTTCCAGCATCAAATGATTCTCATTCTAGCAAATGTAATGTGCATTTAAAACCATAAAGATCTAAGCTAACCATTAACCATTTCTAGAGTAAGTTCCAAGGTTTTTACAAATACATTTATATTTGAAACAACCTTGGAAAAATATTTAATTGTAATTATGAAAATTAGTTACGGTCCAATTTGGGCTTACAAAAGTCAGAATTTTTTTCAAATTCAAATTTGAAAGTTGATGAAATCAAATCAAGTGGTGTAGAAGATGAGCATCAAAAGTACTGAAAAGTTATTTTACAAATTTTTAAAAATTTTTCTTTAAAATTCTGATTTGATTTTTGGCAATAATTTCATTGTTTTTGGTCAATCAAGTCAAAATAAGAATAAATTAATATTTTTATCTACAAAATTTTCTAAACTCCATGAAGACACTTACTCCACAAAGCCAGAAAACTTACAGCCCACAATCTAAACACTTTCATCAAGCTCACTTCTGAAAAAGTTAACATAACAGCAGTTGGATGTTAAGTTAAATGCTAATCAATAGTTAACAAATATTTACACTTTTGTAATAAATTCTAGAAAAAAAAAAAAAAAAAAAATTAAACTATCCAGTTTTCAATAATTAGTTCAAGAAAAATGACTAGAAATGAGAAAATTTCTGTTTTATCATATTAACTTTGTATGCCTTTCTATATTATATACTTATTTTCTGTATAGAATAGCAAAATGGCACATCAATGACAAAAATTATGCCGTCAAAAATATCTCATTAAAAAAATTTGTCACAAAGTACAGTACAGTAAAACACCTTGATATAGTATAAATAAAATTTCAAACTAACAATGGCATTAGACTACCAAACTATGATTTTTCATGTCTTTAGATACACATTAAATTACATGTTTCAGGATTCTGCCACTGCCAGTTCTTAGATCAAGGTTGTACCATAAACAAAATGAAGTGAAAATAATGAGGCACTTCTGACAAATAAATTGCAGAATAAGTTTGGCCACATAATTTTAGTTCTGGTGAACAATTACACTTTGGTACATATAGAATGGCACAAATATAGAGATGCATAATACCTATTTGATTAACAAAGTGAACACTGCATACGATTCTAATTTTCATTCTTCCCTTCTCAATTGAATACTGCAACATCTGTGAATATGATAAAATGTTATGTTCCCACCCTAAGGAAACTACCACTTTGATGAATGAAGATAACAAATCAGTTTACAATTACTCCTTAAAAATATTCATGGCCACCAGTACACAGGGCTACCAATGACAAATGCTGTGGGGTAAAGTAATGTCAGCTGTCTGTTCCAGAAATATTACAAATTCATTTTGATCTGCTGTTCTTGTCTCTATTCCAGTTTCCTGTTTGTTCATTTGTTGTAGAAAATGGAATTTCAATTTGCTATTAATGATCGAAATCGAAATCTATGCTGCTAAGGCTTTATTATTTATTTATTATTTTTTTAATGTCATATATCCTAATTACTTTCAAAGCTGAAATAATTTAAAAGGATCTCCTATTAATATTTGTCAATACAGTGGGGGATTGATTAAATTAACTAGTTCCCACTGAAAAATTTTGATCTTTTGAAAACATCTGTGCAATTCTCTTTTTACAACAACAAACACATCCTTTTTCTTTTAAAAGTGATATCCCAGAACATCTACCTAGATTTATATTGTCTTTGTCTATACAATTACAGGGGGCAATTAACTTTATTACTATCACCAATCATTTTTTTCATTTTTTAAATCACTCTTTAATATTTAGCATTGCATTCCTTCAGGTTATTGTCGAGATTTACTTATTACACTAACCACACTATATTCAACATCTTTTATGCCTCTGTATCCATTCTCTATAAGTTCATATTCTAGTTTTGAACTTGTAAAAAAAAAAAAAAACTATCATAAAAACAGAAAATATGAGATGAAGTGAACTAAAAAAGGATAAGAGCAGGTAGGAAACTGCCTCTTATTGCATCTTAGTTCATCTGAACTTAAAATGTATTTAAAAAAAAAAAAAAAAATACACAATGAAAAATTTATTTTCTAAGAAATGGCCAGTAAAGTCTTTAGGATGCATATAATATCATTAAAAAAATATTTTCCCTGTCAAAAAAGGTAAAAATTAGATCCATAATTTGCAACTACAATTATGCTTATAATAATCACTATACATTCAATGTTGACTAATTGGCCCATTTACTGATGGGGAAGTAAGATGTTTTATTATTTTCGTCTTTGATGGGGAGAGTGAAATAGTTTATCATTTTCATCTACAATAAAACCTGCAAGACATTGGCCAGGATGAAATATCTTATCCCAAATGGCAGAATGATTGGAGGGGAAACCCCCCCCCCCAAACACCATTTAACTTTGGAATAACCCACGATCCACTACATCAGGTATAACATAATCCTTGATATTGTAGTTCTTAAATGAAATGAGTAAACTAACCTGCTCTGATGTCAGTACTGTCCCAAACTGCCAGAAATCAATACAAAATCACAAAAATACTCTTCCAACCTACATTTTTTTTTTATTTTCTGCTGCAATTATATTCTACCAGATGTAAGTATAATTGCATGATTAAAAATCCTTCAATGTCATGGCCTATCCAAATTATATTTAATATTCTTGGCCACGAAACTTTGGCTGTGCAGTTTATTAATCTTTCTTATCAAAGCCATTCACATATAGTTTCAAGCTCAAACTACATTTCATATTCACTTACTGTTCTTACTAATTTTCTATATCATATGTTTCAAAATCATTACTTAAATAAATTTTAAATAATTTACATATCATTAAAATCTGATCTAGAAGAAAATCACAACTTAAAAGTAAAGGTACAGACGATTTAATGAACAGTATAAGAATACTAACATCATTATTGAAGAAAGACAGTGTTATGTTATGGCGTTGCTGACAGTATATAAATAAAGCTAATGGGGTATGCAACAGCAACAAAAATATTTTGTGTATATATTATTTCTAATGTGAAGTAACAAAGTGGAATAAGAAAGAAAACTTCAGGATGATAGAAGACCCTGAAATCTGAGATAATTCTTACTACATAGATCAGTATAGCCAACATAATTACAAATGAAATGAGTTATACATCATCAAAAATTCCTTTTGGAGGTCGTCCAATTCTGTTCCATGATCTGTGATAACCTTCTCCGTCAGTATATGCCATTTCACTGTTACTACCAGGAATGGGACTCATTTCAGTTCCATTAACATCATCAAAAGAGTGACTGATTCTTTCCTCTGTGTAATCAACAGGCTCAACATCCCTTAGTAATTCTGCACGGGCATTTTCATCTGATGGTGTTCGTACCAAGAAGCTACCTATAAAAACAATAATAATAATACTAATGGAATCCCATACAATAACCCAAATAGGCAACAAACTTTAGAAAACATAAAAGTAATCAATATTAACAACAAAAAAAATTATTTCTTACAGAAAAACTCAAGTTTAAATTAAACTTGAGTTTTTCTGTAATCAAGTTTAATCAAGAAAGTTAGGCAAAATGGGCAATATATGATAGGGGGTGAGTTATCACCAAATGCACATGGTAATCTACAGTGATGTAGCAGTCGGGAGAAGGGAAGTGGGATGTGAAGAAAGGGAATAGCAGAACAATAGAGCAAACACATCTAGGAATGAAACAAGAAACACTCAAAAATGGAGTAAAATAAAGGAGATAAAAATGGAAAGAAATGCTTGTTCAATTAGAAGCTGAGAGAGAAGAAAAATCAAATTACTTGAAATTTAATAATAAATCAAACTTTTTTTTTTTTTTCCTGGTTAAATTGAGGTTTATCATTTTTGTTGGATTTGCACGGGTTTTGACCTGTTTATGAACATGACTGATTGCAAGTAGCTCATAGTGCAGGCATATGTTATTCCAACATTTGGAAGAACCTTACCAATTCGTAAACCTTTTCTGCAGATTGTGTTTTATAATTTTTGCTATTTCTTTAGTTATTAATGGGATCGAGAGAGAGAGAGAGAGAGAGAGAGAGAGAGAGAGAGAGAGAGCGCGAGCGAGCGAGCGAGCCTTTGAAAACCAGAATTTAGAACTAAATACAATAAGAGGACAAAACTGAAATTTAAAAAGAGGGAAGGGAAGATCATAATTAGCATAAAATTCATCAGGATGATACAGGCAAGCCCTGAAATATGGAAGATGTGGTGTTCACACCACATCTTCCATCATGCAGTATAATTGATGTCTTTTGAAGTTATGATGGGCATCATGACAAGATCTAATCTTCCTTACATTCCAAGAGTACAGCTTTCAAACAGTGTTCTTCTCAGGCCAGCCACTAGATAGTCCACTGGACTGAACCTATGGTAACTCTCTATCCAGATCAGCAGCTAGTGTATAATCTCACTTCTACTGTGCAAGATGGTGACTGAAGGGAGTCCGAATAGTGTGTATGCTGGGGGCAGTGTCAAGGCCATGCTATGTGAAGGAGCTGGGTATATTCTTGGTGTGTGTATTCCATATCCAAAAATTTCATAAATTAGCATTAGTAGAGGCATAAGAGTCAAGAAAGCAAGCTAAAAAAACCCTCCCATTTCACCCCTCCATTCATTCCAAATGCCTGTCCAGCTCAGCCTTTAATTTATTTAGGCTAGCAACTTCGACAACAAAATATGGAAGTATGTTCCACAAATCAACGACCCGTTGGCTAAAAGCAAATTCCTGCACATCTATTCTACAACTGACTTTCCTCAATTTGAATTTATGCCCCCTCAGATTCTTAATTTGAGCAAGAGAAAGAATCCCATCAGCATTCAGCTTACTCAACCCATTCAAGGCCTTATACATCTTGATCAGATCGCCTCACAGGTGCCTACTCTCCAGGCACTGCAATTTGCAGAACTTCAGCCTCTCTTGGTAAGATGATCCCTTCATTCCCCTCACCAATCTTGTTGCCCTTCTTTATACTTGTTCTAGCAACTCCACATCCTTCCTAAAATGAGGCCTCCAGACCTGTACACGGTACTCTAGGTGTGGCCTGACCATTCATTGCCTTGTACAACGGGATAATCACCTCCCTGTCCCTGCTAGCAAAATTCCTATATATCATTAACAAGACTCCATGACCTGCCCTGGCAGCCTATCTGCACTGCTCAGCAAACTTCATATTTGACTGCACAATTACCCCCAGGTCTTTTCCACTTCACTGAGTGTGGTACCACACAGTTGGTATGTTCCTCTTCAGTTATTGCTACCTATATGCAGTACTTTTCATTTTTCGATGTTAGGCTTCAGTTGCCACTTCTCAGCCCATCTGTTCAAATTTTCTAGATCCTGTTGGAGTAGCACACTGCCATTAACAATCCTGCCGACCTTTGTATCATCTGCAAACTTTGACATTAAGCCTGATATACCTTCATCAATATCACTGATAAATATACAAAACAACAGTGGGCCAAACAACGAACCCTGGGGAACTTCACTAATAACATTAGTCCACGAAGAGCAGCATCCATTTATTACCATTCTCTATCTTCCCCCACTCAACTTTTATCCATTGTAGCAACTTACCTTTAATACCATTCTTCTCCAAATCTGTACAGCAGTCTTCCACAAATCTGTACAGCAGTCTTCCACGTGCAAGTGTCAAGAGCTTTCCTGAAATTAAGTATATGATATCAAAATTATTTTTTGCATCCAGTTCCTTTGTAATCACATCATAATATCCAATCATTTTTCAGACAAGACTTTCCATTAGCAAACCCACGCTGTGTGTGAATTATTACTGCAGTCTTGTCTAGATGATCCTGCAATGCATCTTAACCAGTGACTCCATTATTTTAACTGGAACACAAGTTAAACTAAGTAGTCTGTAATTACTTGTTTCACCCTTAGATCCCCTTTGTGAATTGGGGATACATTTGCACATCTCCAGTCTGTAGGGACTTCCCCTGAGTCCAAGGATGCTTCATAATTATGGCTAAGAGTTTGATTACTTCCTTTGCCAACTCCATAATTGAATAGATCCCATCCACCCCAGGTGCTTTTCTTATGTTTAACTTCAACAATTTCTCCTTCACTTTGCTCTCAGTTATTACAAAATCATTAAGCACCCTGTTACAGTCTGATAACCTTCTGGCTTTTTCCTCCTTGAATATCTCATATGTGAATGTAGATGAAAAATAATCATTCAGATTATCAGCTCTCTGAGCAGGATCATCAACAGTTGAACCCTTTATATCAAGTGGACCAATCTGATTCATCCCCTTCCTTCCAGAGTTTATACAACTAAAGAAGTCCTTGCTGTTTTTCTCAGCATTCTTTGCCAAAGATTTCTCGTAATCTGCCTCCATTCCTTTGCAACTTGATTACAGACTAGCTTATATCTATCATAGGCTTCTGTGTCGCCTGATAATTAACATGCAGCCCATGCATTTTTTTTCTCTGCCACGAGTCTCATTAGTTCATCTGACATCCATTTAGGCCTAAACCTTGAACAATATTTCCTAATTGGTATGAAAAGCCTAGTAGCTTCCACGATTACTTCTGTGAATACTTCCCATTTAGAATTTGCTGACAGTAACATCATCAGTTGGTTCCACTGTATACAATTTAAAAACTGTTTGAGACCACTGTAGTCACCTTTACAGAAGCAAAAACCCTTCCCTTTATCCCTGATGGTAGTAATATCTTTAAATAAATCCCACATCAGTACACTGTGATTACTGTCACCCAGTGGTTCCTTTACCTGCAAATTCTTAATGCACAAATAATCACTGTGGATTACCAGATCAAGAGTATTACTCTCTCTGGTTGCATCTCTAACGTGTTTCTGTAGAAAACAATCATCCAATAAATCCACAAAAGTATTGCTAGTGTGTGAGTGACCAACTCACAAGTTCCAGTCAATATCTGGGAAGTTAAAATCCCCCATTATGAGACAATCTGATTTACTGGCCCACTCTGTACAGTTGTTCATTGTACTCATCAGAGTCATTAGGCCTATGACACACTCCTCTCATTTTTGCTTTCCCAGTGCTTACATCACACCAAACCCACTCAACATTGCACTGACCATCTTAACTAACAGCATAACCCTTCCTAATGTGTCTGTCCTTTTTGTACACCCTGTACTCCCCAAATTCCAATTCTGCACTGCTTATATCTGTGTGACATCACATCTCTGATATCCTAACAATATCTGCCTTTGATGTCTTGACCAGCACTTCAAATTCATCAAATTTATTTATACTTGCATTGGTGTACATGAAAGTATACATGCACCTATTTTTATTCTTAGTTACCATAAAACAGCCCATGTATTTATATGTTCCATGATGACTTCCACCAGTCCCTGAAAACCCCAGCACCCTGCCCTCCAATCTAATTGAAGCAGTGCAAGAATCACTTGCAACTCTGCCTGTGGCTACTGTTAATCTTTTAGTCTGTGAATCCCCCCCCCTCCAAGCTAGCAGTTTTCTGACCTACTTAACACTGCCTCAATAGCATCAGCAAACATTCTTGCACCCCTTCTATTTAAGTGTATCCCATTTCTGTAGAATGCAGTCTTTCTTGTTAACAAGCACAGACTATGCTGTGAAAAATTCTACCCCATGAGCTTTGCATAATCTATCCAGGACTGAGTTGACTGATAAGGCTCTCATTATGTACTCCCTCCTATCATATCTAGGCAGAATTGCAGAATATTCATTGACAATTTCAAATAAATAATTTAAAAGGAACCAAAAAATATAACTAATGACCTGAATCCTTAACAACAGCTCTCCTTCCACTTCGATAAGAACCACTACCACCAAACCTGGTATGTAGCTGTCTCCGTCTAATTTCTCCTTCTTCTAATCTTTGTCTTTTATTTTTTTCTAATAATGAAAAACATAGTACTGTAAAATATTGTAAAAAAGAATAGAAATATTATTTTGAAATATCTTGACAAATAATGTTATGATAAAGTGAAATTACATAATTTTGTTACACACAAGAAAACAATACACAAATGAAAGGCAAGAGAAAGAATGCTTAAAATTTTTAAATGAATTTACAAATAAGTTATTTAACCCAGATCAAACAATATTGCTTTATATATCATACATTAAGATAGTATATCATGCAAAAGAAATCATACTGTAGCATAGTTGTGGGGAGTAATAACAGGGTCAGGACTGGCAATGGATTGAAGCTTAAGAGGGGGTTAAGAGCCACTTAGGACCTCTGAATTTAATAGCCCCCCCCCACAAATGATTAAATCTAAGGGACAATAAGCAAGAATTTATGAAGAGCTAACACTCTTGACACTGATATATTTGTCTGAAATGCATTTACAAAAAAAGGATTCTTGCTTAGGGACTCAGGAATGTTAAATTTGCTACTAGCCAGATCCTGTATAAGGAGTGAGGTTGGGGCAGCAGCTTATCAGTACTCAAAAAAAGAAGTGAACAAGTTGTCCTGTGTATGTTAAGCCTTGGACATGTTTTCAGGAGGTAAATAAAGGATACAGGCTTTGCAGATGGTTGACAGAAATTCAATGTCCACCACCCACATGGACAGCTCACAACATTAGCCACAATTCATGTCCAGTGATCAGTGGTGTGCTCAGTGCACTGCTAGGACATGTTTTCATGTAAGGTAAAGCACCTGAGCAGCAATTGTGTGAAAGCTGCTTAATACCCAAATACAGCCAATGCCAACATTAATATTCAAACCACTGGTACCAGTTTTTGCAAAAGTTAAAGGTTAAGTAAAAAAAATAGCTAATGTCCTGTTTCTAATAGGTTTTTAATCTGTAAAATTAGCAAATGACACTAAATCGGTATAGGGGCAACAAAGAATTTTAAGCATAGTGGATATTACGGTATAGAATAACTGAATTAATTCTTTGTTCTCAAAGTGGAATTTGTAGACCATACTAATAAATGATAAATTTTCAAAAGCATGGAAAAAAAAAATTACTGAAGAAAATCAGAGGAAGTAAAAGAATATTTATGAGACTATATGAATAATGTTATTATTGCATAAACTTAGAAAAATTTTAAGATTTGTTCTGATTTACAGCTCGGCACAAAAGTGTAAGTGTTCACTTTTAATTTCCAACCATTATGTATAAACTTCTGTGACGTTGGGGATACTAGAATGTTTTTTTTCTTTTTTTAACATTTTGAAATTTAACATTACAATTAGTAGAAGCATATGATGCAAGGAAGCACATGAATGCTGACATCATTCCCTTATACAAAAAAAAAACACCAGCAAAAAAAAAAAAAAAAAAAACCCTTTCCATTTCACTCATCCATTTGCTCCAAAAGTTTGTCTAGTTCTATCTTGAATTTATTTAAGCTATCAATTTCCACGACAGATGTAAGTTTGCTCCAGCAATCAACCACCTGCTGGCTAAAGGCAAATTTTTCTGCACATCTATTCTGAAACTGTCTTTCCTCAATTTGAATTTATGTCCTCTCAGGTGTGTAATCTGAGTAAGAGAAAGAATCCCATCAGCACTGAGCTTGCTCAAACCATTGAGCTAAATTGATATGTTTAGCCTTCATCATCATCAACCATTTTCAATCCACTGGAGGATGAAGGCCTCTCCAGCAACTTTCCAGTTCCTTCTCTTTTGTGCAATGGCCACCCATTTACTACCCATAAACTCATGAATGTCATCTATCCATCTCTGCCATTGTCTTCCTGTTTTTCTTCTAGCTCCTCTTGGGTACCATTCTGTTATTTTCTGAGTCCATCATGTCTTCGAGCTGTGTCCTGCCCAAGACCATTTTAGTTCTTTACTTTTTATAAGAATGTCCTTTATTTGAGTTTGCTGCCTAATCCACGTGTTTCTCTTCTTATCTAACAGCCTAATTCCCAATATAATTTGTTCCATTCTTCGCTGTGTAGTTCTCAGCTTCTCTTCCATTCTTTTGGTGAGTGACCAAGTTTCACTTCCATAAGTTATGGTGGGGAGTGTACACTGGTTCATTATTTTACGTTTCAGACAAACTGGGATATTGTTCCTCAGTATGTGACTATATTTCCTGAATGCTATCCATCCAAAATTTATTCTTCTCTTGACTTCCAGCCATTTATCATTATTACAGCTAATAACTTGTCCCAGATAAGTATATGGCTCCACCATTTCAATTACTACTCCTTCAATCATTATGTCCCTTTCTGTGGCATACTTGTTCATCATTACTTTTGTTTTAGCCATATTCATCTTTAGTCCAAAGTCCTTACTAACTGTGCATAACTGATTAAGATTCTTTGGGATCGTGGCTTATGACCATAGTGTCATTAGCATTAGCAAGGGCACATGATGCAAGAAAGCAAAAAAACAGCCAAAAAAAAACCTCATTTCACCCATCCCCTTGCTCCAAATGTTTATCAAGTTCTGCCTTGAATATATTTAAGCTATCAATTTCTTCCACATCAGATGGAAGTTTGTTCCAGCAATCAACCACCTTTAGGTGGTTGATTGCTAAAGGCAAACTTCTGCACATCTATCCTACAACTGTCTTTCCTCAATTTGAATTTATGCCCTCTCAGGTCATTATTCTGAGCAAGAGGAAGAATCCCATCAGCACTGAGCATGCTCAAACAATTCAAGGCTTTATACACCTCAATCAGATCACCTCGCAGGTGCCTAGTCTCCAGACACTAATTTGCAAAACTTTAGCCTTTCTTCGTAACAGCAACCCTTTATTCTGTTCACTAATCTTGTTGCCCTTCTCTGTACTCGTTCCAACAGCTCTACATCCTTCTTAAAATGAGGCCTCCAGACCTGTATACAGTACTCAAGGTGTGGCCTGACCATTGCCTTATACAAGGGGATAATCACCTCCTTATCCCTGCTAGAAAAATTCCTGTATATCATTGACAAGACACCATGAGCTACTCTTGCAGACCGTCTGCACTGTTCAGAAAACATCATATTTGCCTGCACAATTACCCCCAGGTCCTTTTCATTTTCTACCACTGTCAGTGTGGTATCACAGAGTTGATGTGTTACTCTGGGTTTACTGCTTCCCATATGTAGTACTTTACATTTGTCAATGCTAAACTTCATTTGCCACCTCTCAGCCTATCTGCTCAACTTTTCTAGATCCTGCTGCAGCAGCGTACTGTCATTAGTGACCCTGCCAACCTTTGTATCATCTGCAAACTTGGACATTAAGCCTGATATACTATTATCAATATCATTTATAAATACAGAAAACAACAATGGATCCAACACTGAACCCTGTGGGACTCCACTAATAACATCAGTCCACGAAGAGCAGTGTACATTGATTACCACTCACTGTCTTCTCCCACTCAACCATCCCTTTATCCATAGCAGCAATTTGCCTCCAATGCCACTGCTCCAATTTGTGCAGCTGTCTTCCATTTGCAACAGTATCAAAGGCTTTTCTAAGATCCAAATATATGATATCAAAGTTATTCTTTGCATCCAGTTCTTTTGTGACTACATCATAGTATCCAATCAAATTAGTCAGACAAGACTTACCCTTAACAAACCCATGCTGTGTCCAAAGCTATAACTGAAGTCTTGTCTAGATGATCCTGTAATGCTTCTTTAACCAGTGCCTCAGTTTAACTTCTGTTCCAGAGAAATTAATGAACGGGTCTGTAATTACCTGCGTCTCCCTTTGATCCTCCTTTGTGAATTTGGGTCACATTTGCACATCTCCAGTCCATGGGTACCTCCCCTGAGTCCAGGGAAGCTTTCATAATTATGGCTAAGGGTTTGCGTACTTCCTTTGCCGCCTCCTTTAATATAACTGGATAGATTCCATCCAACCCAGGTGCCGTTCTTATGTTTATCTTCAACAATTTCTCCTCCACTTTACTCTCAGTTATTACAAGATTATCTAGCTTACTGCCAGAGTTGAATAAACCTCTGGCATTACACTCCCTGAATAACTCCTCATGTGTGAATGTAGATGCAAAATATTCATTTAGTTTGTTAGCTACCTGAGCAGGATCATCAACAGTTGAACCATCGATATCAAGTTGACCAATCTGATTCATCCCCTTCCGTCTAGAGTTTACATAAGTAAAGAACTTTTCCTGTTTTTCTTTGCATCCTTTGCCAAAGATTTCTTGTAATCTGCCTTTGCCTGCCTAACCTCCTTTGTAACTTGGTTACAGACCAGCTTATATCTATCATAGGCTTCTGTGCCACATATTAATTTATATGTATCCCATGCATTTTTCTTCTCTGTCACATGTCTAATTAGACATGTGGCAGGCCGACCAGGCTAGCCGAGTGGGTAAAGTACCTGCCCGGCAACCCAAAGGTCGCGGGTTCGATTCCCGCCTCGGGCTTGGATCAAAGTACTGCAAAAACCTTGGGAGGTGCAATATGGCCACAGAAGCCGATGCGCCAACAACTACCAAATCAAAAAAAAAAAAAAAAAAAACATGTGGCAGAGAAGAAAAATCTGACATCCATTTAGACCTAAATCTTGAACAATATTTCTTTGTTGGTATGTAAAGCCTAGTAGCTTCCAAGATTAATTCTTTGAATGCTTCCCACTTTGAATTTGCTGTTGGTAGCATCATCAGTTGGTCCCACCGTAGTCAACTTTATGAAAGCAAAAACCCTTCCCTTTACCCTTTATGGTAGTTACCTCTTTGAGTAAATCCCACTTCAGCACACTGTGATCACTGCCACCTAATGGTTCCTTTATCTGCAGATTCTTGATGCATGAAGAATCACTACTGATAATCAGATCAAGAGTATTACTCCCATCTGCAAATCGTAAATGGTTTAGGTACTCTCCATTCACACTGACTCCTTTCTGCAACCAGTCTAATCTTCTGAAGGCTTCCTCAAGGGCAGCAGTAAACAACTTTGGAGATATTGTGTCTCCTTGTCGCACTCCTTTCTCAATTTTAAATTTGCCATTGTCTTTGTGTAGTCTAATAAAGGAGGTAGCATTCTCATATATTTTTTTTCAAAATCATAATATATGGAGTATCTATGCCTTGTCTTTCCAGTGCCCGACACATTGCCTTATGCTGTATGGAGTCAAATGCCTTTTCATAATTCACAAATGCCAGGCATAATGGTGTTTAATATTCATTTGCTTTCTCCATTAGTTATGATATTAGTGAAGATGATCCATAGTTGAGAATCCTGTCCTAAAGCCAGCTTGCTCTTTTGGTTGATTCTTATCAAGTATGCTTTCTAATCTGTTAGTAATGACCCTTGTGAACAACATGTAGATGTGGAATAACAAGCTAATTGCTCTATAATTTCCAATTTCTGATTTATCTCCTTTTTTTTATGCAGCAAAACTATGATTGCATTATTCCACTCCTTAGGCGTCACACCTTTTCTAATGCATTTTGTGAAGAGTCTTGCCAGTTTTTGTGTTATGTCTCTTCCTCCCAATTGTAACAACTCTACAGTAACGTCATATTCCCCTGGGGCTTTATGATTCTTCATTTTCTTCAATGCATGTTCTACCTCATCAGGAAGAATATCGGGTATGTCGTATGTGTTACTAATTTGTGATCAATCTTCCCCACTACTGGCATCATTCCCTCACTCCTTTTTTTATATACCTCAATCAGATCACCTCTCAGGTGCCTAGTCTTGAGAAGCTGCAATTTGCAGACTTAAGCCTTTCTTGGTAAGAGCAACCCTTTGTTCCACTCACCAATCTCAACCTCCTCTGTATTTGTTCCAGCAGCTCTACATCCTTCCTAAACTGATGCCTCCAGACGTGTATGCAGTACTCAAGGTGATACCTGACCATCGCCTTATACAAAGGGATAATCACCTCCTTTTCCCTGTTAGAAAAATTCCTGTATATCATTGAAAAGACCTCATGAGTTGTTCTGACAGCCTGTTTGCACTGGTCAGAAAACTTCATATTCGACTGCACAATAACCCCCAGGTATTTTTCATTCTCTATCTTCACTATCCAAGATTAGAGTACATTTAATGAGTTTTCTTATATTTAGGTGGCAGCAAAAGTGTTAAGTGAACTCTCACAGAATATTTCAATATACTGGAAAAACTATGAAGTATTCTTGATACTGTAAATTACTATGGCAAAAATCCATGCAATTTTTGTCCAAGATAAAACAAGTTGTCCACAATGTCAAGGAAAAGACCATAAAATTGCATATCTAAATAACTACTAATAAGTTTGCCATCCATCAACTTGTTTTGACATTCACGCCACATTGCCTCTGTATTCATCTCTGATTGGTCTTTTATAATTGTGAATGAAAATGAAGGTAGGTTTTCCTAATTTACTAACAAGGGAGGGCAGAGTTTTGGTTCATATTTGTAGACTATTAGCAACATGAGTCAGGAGTTGCCATCCTGTACATTTATTTTATTTAAAAATAAATCTTTAATGATATCTATTAATTTTTAATAATGGCATAAGTTATTTTATTAATCTTTACTGCTTTCTAAATTTAGAGAGAGAGAGTGTCATTCCTGGGTGGTACCATATGCATTGCACTGGATATGAAAATGCCTGCAGAATAAAGTTTGTGCATGCATTTTTTTTTTTTTTTTTTTTTTAAAAATGGCTAAATGAGCAATTTATCAAAATATGTTGCAAAGGTGATTTACATGAATTTGGCATAATACATGCATCCAACCTTTATGCCATGCCATGCCATGGAAAAGTAGAAAAGTTTATAAAATAAATGTTTCTTAAATAGTGTATGACTTGGGTTTGACAGAACCTTCATTAGCTTGTGAGTAATTTTTTTCCTCCAACGCAAATAAGGTTTAATCAGTAATGTTTTTTTTTTTTTCGTTTTTTTTCTCTCCCATTTTGGGAAAAAAAAAAAAAAAAGGGGGGGGTACAAACAATCAGAGCCTTTTTAATCAACTTGGCCCTAGAGAGACTGTGCAAGGCTCATGGGGTAAAATTTTTCTAGTATGGCCTGTACTTGTGTACTTGCAGTGTTAGGTGGATCAGAAAACTGCTAGTTTGGGGGATGCACTGTCTGACAACAGCAGCTGAAAGCAGAGTGAATCTGATTCCTGTAGTGCTTCTATTTGGGGCATGCAGCAATGCTGGAAAAGCAAGGTGTGTGGGGAATTATAAGGCTTGCTGAGGATCATCATTGTACAAGCAAATATATGGGCTGGTGTAAGCTTGTTTATG
This sequence comes from Mastigoproctus giganteus, assembly GCF_048544385.1. Classification (NCBI taxonomy): domain Eukaryota; kingdom Metazoa; phylum Arthropoda; class Arachnida; order Uropygi; family Thelyphonidae; genus Mastigoproctus; species Mastigoproctus giganteus. The sequence goes on along the minus strand of NC_143578.1, from coordinate 226,837,605 downwards.
TTCTTTCACTAAGAGCAAAAACTCACCAATATACTTGCTTATACACTAACACTAGGAGCATAAGTCTGCATTTGATGCCTTATCCAATACTTCAAAAATTTTTTGAAGTATTGGTTAAGACATCAAATACAGACATTATAGGAATATCAGAAACATGGTGCCACTTAACATAGGGGATGTAGAATTTGTAAATGGGAAGTATAAGATATATAGAAAGGGCAGAAAGAACAGGAGGGGAGGTTATACTTTAAGAAGCACAACAGATTCTTAAATGCTAGTCCCAGTTGACATGGGATGACAATATAATGTTGAGTCTGTGTGTCTGTGGTGTGACAAACACTAGGAAAACAAAAATGTAGGAGTCTGTTACACTGCAAATGTCTGTGATGAGTATAATGAATAGCTATACAGACAAACAGCATGCGTTGCCTTGTCATGGAGGAATTCATCTTTCTAGATATTGACTGGAACTTATGGGTTGGTTGTTCACTCAGTAGCAGAACATCTTTGGATTTACTGGCTGACCATTTGATATGCTTGCTAGCAGTGACTTCTCTTGTATTAAGAATATTTAAAACTACTAGGTGGCAGTGAAGAGCAACAAAGTTATTCAGAAGCAGAAAAGGGTATTCTTACCAATAAAGATTTGAGTTCTGTAAACTGCAGCATTTGGAAACTAGGTATCTGCGAGGAGACCTGGCTGAAGTATTTAATGCTTTAAATGGGTTGAGAAAACTAAATACACATGGCATCTTTCATTTTCAATTGTAATGTACACAAAAAACACATAAATTGGAAAAGTATGATTGTAGGTTGTAGAAATTTCCAAACATAATTATGTTTGGAAATTTGTTTTCAGTCAGAGAGTAAATGATTGTTAGAATAAACTTGCACCTAGTTTAGTGGAAGTAGGTAGTCTGAATAAATTTAAAGAAGGGTTGACCAAATTATTGGGAAGGACAGGCAAACAAAGCATTTTTTCCTGTTTTTTTTTTTTTTTTAAATTGCCGATGCTGTATAAGTTTTACTTCCTTATATTATTTTGCCACTACTGTTAAGTTCAAAATTTTGAACATAATAGTACTTCTATTACAAATTAAACTAATAGACTGGCAAAAATCGGCATTTTTTCTTCTTTAAATGAATGTCCCTAAGGCAAATCTTAAACTTACCTCTTTTAATTAGCTCCCTTCCTTCTTCAATAAGATCAGAGGTCATTTCATCATCACCAACAAACTGCTCAAATCCAACCATATGTAACACTCTACTCCCAAGGTGAAAATATGTAGCAAGGCAAAACAGGAAAATAGCAATGGGAAAGTAAATGTTGAAACCATCAGAGACAATAGAAATCACATCCATATGGCCCATAATCTGAAAGATACAGCGGGCAAAAAAAAAAAAAAAAACTGACTACATTAACTTACTATTGTGCAGTTTACCATACACATCCATAAAGAATATACGAGTTCATTATTATTGATAGGCAATGACAATTTAAGACTTCATAAAGATGTCACAATAAATAACTGCCATTATAAAATATAATTATATAAGTAGGGCATAGCCTCAATCTATATGTAGCAATTAAACAAACCAAGTTTGCAATTAAGTGTATTGATTTCATATTGTGGAGGTACCTCACAATAAAAGGCATACATTGGGGAATTGCTTTTTATTTAAAGTGAAAAGTGCAGTATTAAGGCAAATCAGTGTGAAGTGCCAACAATATGAAGTATGCACATGGTACTTTGCTCAATTACTACTATGTCATACTCATACAGTTATGTTTTATAAAACATGTAGCATGAGGCACTGTCTTAAATTCATTAAGCTTTTATCCCCGTAGAAAATTTATCCAGATAGCTAATCCAAATGCAGTTTTCAATGAAAGCTGCAGCTTGAGCTAAGATTCTCATCATTTTAATCATGGCCAAAACTGAGATGGTCCATTTGTTAAACCATTATCACAAGAAAAAAAAAAAAGAAAACAAATGTAATATTCAAATGTAATTGACAGTCCATGCTCAATTAATGGCAAAACAATGCTAGCAATGATAAATTACTGTAAATTATAGACAAACAGTGCACGAACCATGGTTAGTTAAACCAGAAATTAAATATGTGGTAAAATCAAAATTCAATGGAATTTTTGAATTTCATCACATAGAAAATTTAATATTTATTGGCCAAACCATGAATGGTATGGTATTATCACCAAACTATCTAGTCTAGGTAGAATATCTTATTCTATAAAAATCACTCATATTTTGTACACAATTCAGAAATAAAGACCCTTAACAATAAAAACTTTTTGCAAATGATACTATTAAAAATTATTTTTTCTTAACTTATTGTAGTAGTCAGAAATTTCATTTGGGTTTTATAAGATAATATGAAACATACAAAACTTATTTGCATAAGATTCACTCACCTTATAAAAATAAGATTAATAAAAGTCAAACTCAATTTTTGAAAACTTTGCTTCTTTACAAATGGCAGTGAGGCTGTCTTGTTCTTTGCTACAGCTGATGGCCACCATTCTTCTCCAATCTTACTCATGCCATTTTTATATCCCAAAAATCCAGTTGCAAATTTATCTAAAGATAGACATGACCAACTGGTATCCTACATTTCTTGAGCAGTGCATACAGGCTGCCAGAGCAGCTCATAAGGTCTTGTCAATGATATATAGGAATTTTGCTAGTAGACATAAGGAGATGATTATCCCTTTGTATAAGGCAATGGTCAAGTCATTGCCTTATACAAAGGGATAATCATCTCCTTATCCTTGCCCCCACACCTTGAGTACTGCATACAGGTCTGGAGGCCTAATTTTAAGAAGGATGAAGAGCTGCTGGAACAAGTACAGAGTAGGGCAACAAGATTGTTGAGGTGAACAAAGGAGTGCTCTTACAAAGAAACACTTAAGTTCTGAAAATTGCAGCATCTGGAGATGAGGCACCTACAAAGTGATCTGATTGAGGTGTACAAGACTTTGAAGGTTTGAGCAAGCTCAGTGCTGATGGGATTCTTCCTCTTCCTTAGATTGCACACTTGAGGTGAACAAATTCAAACTGAGGAAAGACTGTTGCAGAGCAGATGTGCAGAAATTTGCCTTTAGCCACCAAGTGGTTTATTTCTGGAACAAACGTCCATCTGCCATTATGGAAGTTAAAAGCTTAAATAAATTCAAGGAAGAACTGGACAAAACTTTTGGAATTAATGGATGGATGAAACGGGAAAGTGTTTTTTTTTTTTTTTTTTGTGCGTGATGCTGTATAAGCTTGCTTTCTTGCATCATATGCCTCTGCTAATGCTATTAATTTCTGAATTAGCGATTTTGGCAAATCATAGGTAGTAAAGCAGCATATGCTTCCAGTATCATAAAAGTAGAATTAGTGACGAACCATATTGCCAAAATTGGTACCATTCTTTTTACATCATAGGTACTGGAGAAGTACTGCTGATTATGTAAGCAGCAGATTACTACAAGGATACTGTAATTAATTCTGTGTTAAATTCTACATTATCAGAAAGCAACTCCTGAAGGATTTGAGTAGTGGCAAATGATGCAAGAAGCAAGCTTACAAAGCTTCAGCAAAAAAAAAACCCCTTCCCACATTACCTATTCATCCCATCCAATAATGTATCTAGTTCTTCCTTGAATTTAATCAAACTACTCTCACTTCCGGTGCCTCCATTGCCAGGTGGGCAGGAGCGGCAGTGCGTAGCACACGCTTCTTGATTAGACCGGGGTTTGAGCCTGCGACCACCAAATACGGAGGATGCAGAAAGGTCAGGAATGACCACCGCATATCCCCAGAGCAATATGGCTTTAGTTGCTAATGCTCCTAAAAACCAAAAAAAAAAAAAAAAACTCTCACTTCCACAACAGCAGATGGAAGTTTGTTCCAACAATCAACCAACCACTGGCTGAAGGCAAATGTCTGCAGATCTATCCTGCAATCATTCTCCCTGAATTTTAATTTATTTCCTCTCATGTAGGAAGAGAGCTATTAGCATTGAGTTTGCTCAAACCATTTAAAGCCATAAACACCTCAGATCACCTCGCAGGTGCCTAGTCTTGGATACTGCAATTTGCAAATCTGAAGCCGTTCTTGGTAAGGCCACTGCTTTCATTCCATTCACCAATCTCATTACCTTTTTCTGCACCTGTTCCAGCAATCCACATCCTTCCTAAAATGAAGGCTCCAGACCTATATGCAGTACTCAAGATGTAGCCTAACCATTGCCTTGTCCAATGGGATAATCACCTCCTTATTCCTGTATATCAGTGACAAAACCCCATGAGCTGTCCTGGTAGCCTGTCTCCACTGCTCAGAGAATTTCATATCTGACTGCACTATAACTCCCAGGTCTTTTTCATTTTCCACTATGCTGAGTGTAATACCATGCAGTTGGTACAGTAATCTGGAATTGCTACTACCCATATGCAGTGCATTGCATTTGTCAGTGTTAAACTTTAACTGCCATTTCTCAGCCCATCTGCTTAATTTTTCTAGATTTTGTTGCAGCAGCTTACTGTGATTACTCAAAAATGGGTTAGCAGGGTCATTAATCACCCTGCCAACCTTTGTATCATCTGCAAACTTATACATTAAGCATGATATATACCTTCATCGATATCATTAATAAATATAGAAAACAACAATGGACCCAGCACTGAACTCTGGGGACTCCACTAATAACCACTCTCTGTATTCTCCCAGTTAACCATTCCTTTATCCATAGCAGCAACTTGCCCTTAATGCCACACTGTTCCAATTTGTACAGCAGTCTTTCATCTGCAACAGTATCAAAAGCTTTCCCGAAATCCAAGTATATGATAATCAAAATTATTTTTGCATCTAGTTGTTCCTTTCGTACTGCACATAGTATCTCAGATTGGTTAGAATCACGCCTTAACAAATCCATGCTGTGCCTGTAGTATAACTGCATTCCTGTCTATGTGGTCCTGCATTTTTCTTTAACCAGTGACTATTATTTTCCCTGTAACAGAAGTCAAGTTAAGAGGTCTGCAATTACTCATGTTACCAATGAAACACATTGGCAATGAAAGATTTACAGAACTTAATAGCTAGAAAGAGTGTGTGAGAAATTTTGCATACAGATTCATGACTGTGTGCATATAATGTTTGGGGAGGGAAGTACCACTGGTGGTTCCCCACAACTGAGACCTATCACTGTGTGCACAGTGATGGGTCAGCTTTAATAGTCATGTGATTCTTTCCCATTATTTCAAGTTTCATGGGGGATCTGCCTGATTTTTCGAGTGTGCGGCCATGCATTTGTGAGCTCCATTTTAATCAAATGTTATAAAATGTTTACAACTGGAATTTTCGCTCGCCGACGATGTCAGATGAAACTCCTTAGGACTCGGGACATTCAGGTGACTTTTTAGCTAAAAATAACCAATATTAAAGAAAATATGAATGTTTTTAAATTTTGTATGTAATGACTGACTACTCGTATATGTGCATAGGGAATCTTCATTAGCATCACGAAGAGTAGTAAAGCATTTTGCAGTGCTCAACAGTGCAAAATTGTAACTGTAAAGTAACACTAAGCAGATATAAAAATAGAAGTTCTACAAAATGTATTATTATTTAAGTCTCAGTTCTGTTAATTGCCTCCCCTACTTGCCACGATGTCAATCACTCACATTACAATAACAATAGCGACAGAATATTGGAAATGACCTGTTGTGACAGGAAATACATGGTTATTTCATGCTACTGTGACCTTTTAAGAGCTGAATTATATTTAGCATTAGCATTAGTAGAGGCATTTGATGCAAGAAAGCAAGCTTATGCAGCATCAGCCAAAAAAAAAAAAAAACCCACTTTTTTATATGTTTATCTCACTTGTCGATAAGCATCCACGAATTAACGAAGTTGTGTCTAATGTGCCCAAATCTGTTATTCCTTGATGTTATGCAGCACATGGCAAAAAGCTAGCCAGATTCTGGAAAATTGAGTAATTTACAGAAATCAGTAACTCACGATACAGGTAGCTGAAAGAAAAATTAAAGATACTGATCTAAAGAAGGATCTCCCCTCTATTAAATGGAACCCACACTGGTATCAATACCTGGATAGAACAATGCAGGAACAGCTCCAGGAAAATGCCAGCAGACAGCCTGAACACCAGGAGGATCCTGGAGATGCAAAGGAACTCTGAACACCAGGAGGATCCTGGAAATGCAAAGCTGACGCCTATGGCAAAGAAGAAAAACACATACAAATAGTCCCAAAATTGGATAGGGAGATCAGGAGCCAGAGCGAACTGAAGTGCTCTCAGGATGGCACTGGCTCCCAACAAACAGAGACCCCCCACTGGACCCTGCCCTCCCAGAAGGGCAGCCTATGGACCAAGCCCGTATTTTTAAAACAGCTCTGGAGGACCTGTTCAAAGAACAGAGCAACAGTGTCAGTAGGCCTCAGAGGCCAAATCAGCACCCATGGAACAAACTGGAGTCCATATTATTTAAAACATATCTGGAATCTGAAAAGGCCATAGCCAAGTTAGAGGCCCACATGGAAGGAGGAGCAAAAAACATGCAACAGCGTGCTTCCTCCACTGCAGACACACTGAGGACACCTGCAAATGCACCGGCAACAGAACAACAAATGCGGCCAAAGAGAGGACGACTACTAAAGACACCCAACCTATCTTCTTAGGCCCAGGAAAAAGGGAGAAAAGACCAGTGAAGAAATCAAATGTAAAGTAACGGAGACCATGAAAGATGATTTCAAAATGACCAGAATAAAATCTGTAAGAAAGATCCGAAGCATGGGTATCACCTTCGAAACGGAATCACAGGAGGAAATTCGAGGGATAATGAATAATCCGAAAGTAGCGACCTTAGGCCTAATAGCCAAACCTCCCAAAAGAAGAGGGCCGACAGCCAATTTTGATCTAGCCAAGGATATAAAACCTGAAACACTGGCAGAAGAAATCTACCTCAAGAAACCCAGACAGGCCTTGCCCAATCAAGAACCAAGAAACTGTGTACGGCCAAGATATATGACAAAATCCAGGAACACAAACACCTGTAACTGGGTGGTAGAATTTGACCCAGCTGTCTGGCAGATACTGAGGGTCCTAACAAGAATGTATATAGAATGGACCCGTCACTAGTATAGGAAATATGTGGTCGTGCCTAAGTTTGGCCACACTACCCACACCTGTGCACAATCAGCAACAACCTGCGGCCACTGCTCGGAAAAGGAGCACGAATTTAAAGATTTCCCAAACAAAAGTAAGGAGCCTGTCTGCCCCAACTGTAAGTCAGCCAAGATGGAGTGTGGACACAGTCAGAGATCCAAAATGCCCTGTTTACGTAAGGGGATATACCAAAGCAGAGCAGAGCAGAACAGATTATGGGGAGAAGATTTAAAAATTATAACAGCACAGAGGTCAAAATTATGCAACACAATGCGCAGCGGGCCAGAGCAGTGGTCGACTAGCTTAGAATCAAGGCGGACAAGGAGGGAGCTGACATCCCCCTCCTACAGGAGCCGTATACACACATGAAATTAGTAAGGGGCTACTTGTTGGCCTACAAGCTGAGGAAAGATACCCCCATGGGCACGATCCTCATCTGTAACCCTTACTTGACGGCTACAAAAATTTCTCAACTCTGCACCCATATCATTTCACCTGTTGGTTCCTTCTATGTGGTATCCTTATACTGCAGACAGGGTCGCAAGAACTGACCTACGCAATCAACTACCTCCAGTGACTCGTGGACTTGCTCTCAAATCAAAAAATTCTGATATGAGCAGATGTAAATTGTTGCTTGCAATTGTGGCATAGTGACATGCAGGATCAATGGGGAACCCACAGTGGGCAAATCCTGGAAGACTTCCTTGTTGGCTCAAGACTTAATGTGTTAAACCAGCCACACCACCTGTCTATGTTTTGCAACCTACAATGGGAGGCCACTATAAACATCACACTTGCCATGTTTGACCTGGCTACCCACTGCTCTGGTTGGAGGGTCGAAAACTTTTTACGACATCTGACCATCGAGTAATCACTTATACAATCTCAAGAACCTTAACACCAGCCCTAATTCCCAAGCAGCTGCAACCTAGATTTGCAATCAGAAAGGCAAACTGGGAGCTGTTCACACAGCAGCTACAGTCTAAACCAACCACCAACTAGGAACAGAAGCAGAACTAGACCCAGACTATCAGGAAAGAAAAGTAACAGAACGCATTTCCAGAGCTGCCCAGACAGCAATCAAAAAGAACTCCACCTACCAGGGCACCGGCACGGTGCCCTGATGGAATCATGAAATTCAGACTCTCCGGACAGTTGTGACAAAGTGAAGAAAGGAGTTCCAATGTGCACATAGGACCTGGCCAGAAAATGCGGTTGAGGTCTTAAGACAGAGATATAAGGAAGTCAGGAACCAATATACAGAAAAAAATATGCAAAAGTAAAAAGAGTGCCTGGGAATGACTAGTGCCAGGAACAGGAAATGAAGACCCATGGGGGACAGTCTACCGAGTGGTCACAAACAGACTTCCCAAAGGAGAAATCCTAACCACAACTAAAACCCCACAAGAAACCCTCTCATACGTGGGAACAATCCACCAATAATAATCTAGACAACATATTCAGAGAGGCAGTTACCCCAAGTCTGAAAAACAGCATAGAACATGCCAACTAAATGACAGCTACGAGACATGCTGTGGAGACACCCTTCACTTTAGAAGATCTACAAAATGCAGCAACATAAATCAGACCTAACAAGTGCCCAGGCAAAGATATGCTTGAGCCAGAGATCATTAAGCGGGTGGTGGATCTAGCTCCTAACCTCTCCTACAGTAGGCGCCTCCGTAGCCAGGTGGGAAGGAGCAGCAATGCGTAGCACACGCTTCTTGATTAGACCGGGGTTCGAGCCCGTCACCACCAAATACGGAGGATGTGGAAAGGTCAGGGAATGACCACTGCATATCCCGGAGCAATATGGCCTTAGTTGCTAATGCTCCTAAAAACCAAATAACAACAACCTCCTACAGTTATATAACAAATGCCTGGAAAAAGGTTACTTTCCAAAGAACTGGAGAACAGCCATGGTGAAATTAATCCTGAAGAACCCGACTAAAGACCCACAGCTGCCAAATTCTTACCGACCGATTGCCCTACTGATGGTATTAAACAAATTACTGGAATGACTGTTATATACCTGGATCTAGCACTACTACTCTGCTGCCAAATTGGAATCAGCTAGCCAGTACGGCTTTAAACCTGGTTTATCAACTATGGATGCCATGAGGAGCCTACTCAATGCTGTGAAACAGTGCCAGGAAAAATATTTCTTGGCTATTGCTGTTGACTTCACTGGGGCATTCGACTCCCTTTGGTGGTCGAGCATCCTGGGCAGACTTAGACAAGCCAAAATTCCACCCAATTTATATAGCGTAATAAAAACATGTCACAGAGAGTCATTCAGGTTGTAACCCCATACCACAGAGTAACCAGAACAGTTCACATAGGATGTCTGCAGGGGTCGGTTCTCAGCTCACTGTTTTGGAACGTGGTATTCATTCTCAGGCATTCGCCGACAACCTGATTCTGATCGTGATGGCTGACTCTCGTGCCCGATTCGAAGACCAAGCAAATGTTGCCCTGGATATACTTTGAAAGTGGATGGAGGAAAATTTTCTGTATATCTCATCAGAAAAGACAACTTCCATCCTTCTGAAAGGAGCCCTCAGTGAAAGGAGGTCCCCTTAGATAAAAATAAATGGAACCACCATCAAATTCTCCACTGAAATGAAATACCTCAGTGTAGTGTTTGATACCAAACCGTCGTTTAAACCTTATCTCACCCGAACAAGGATCAAAATAAGAAAATATTCTGGTCTAGTCGCAAGGGTCACACACCGTCACATTCATTCTGATGATCACTTATGTGGCAGAAATTTGGTATCATAAAACCACCATAGCTGCAAATAAGAGGATACCAGATTCAACCCACCAGACAATCCTCCTCACAGTGAACTGAGCTTGCAACATGGCAAGCACGGAAGCTCTCCAATTAATTGCTGGAACCTTACCCCTGGACCTGGAAATTGTCAGACAGGGTCTACCGTATTACTACTCGAAAGGAATTCAAATGACATTCCATGGATTCACCACCGAGTTGACAAATGGCAGGACAGTAGAAAAATTGAGACTGCAAAAGCACCTTCAGCCGAAATGGCAAAACAGATGGGCAACCTCGACCAAAGGTGAGATCACGCAAAAATTGTGCCATATATAGAAAAAATTTACCCAAAATTACCAACTTTGTTTCAACCGTGACTGGTACCTACCTTCCTCCTAACAGGTCATGGCCCTTTCAATGGGAAACTCACTGCACTAGGAATTATCGATGATCCGCTGTACACTTGTGGGGAGGTCGAGAGGTGGTTCCATGTCGCGCATCAGAGTCCACGATATGAGGACCTGTGTGGAATGCTTATAACCAGATTGACCTTCATCCTGCAAAATCAGGAGCAATACCTCCTAGATTCCTATGAGGAATACAAGGCATTCACAAAATATGCTCAAGACATTTCCTCAAGGAGAAAGGCTGAAAACACAGCACTGAACCACCAAAGAAATGTAGTGGAGCAGTGCCCTCAAAACAACTGAGTGAGAGTGACAACACGGACAAGACACCTAGGACCTGATGAGACAACCTGCCCAGCAGCTGCAGTGTTGATGAAAGGGACTATCACGCATGCAAACGCCACAAGGACGGGACTCACTAGTCTCACGAAAGACTCCATCATTGGACACTACTCTCCTGGTTCTAACACCACCAAGAAGGAACATACCTGCAGCTTTGCTGCGATAGCCACTTGGCGATCTGTAACACGCCCTTGCAAGGTACCTTTCAATCCACACCCCTGTCGAGGAGGGAGCCAGATCTCTGACCCCCCTCACCATTCCCCTTTTCCCTCTGGTGGGGCATGCCCCACTGACCACTGCAGGGGTCACCTCACCTATCGACCCCTTACTTCTACTTCTCTCCCTGCCTTCAGTCCCCCCTTCTGTCAACTTACACTGCGTATGCCCCACACGTCAAAATTAAAACATCAAAATCAAATGCTCGACCTTTTGGCAGTATTCACTTGCAGCGTACAACCTCAGAGTTTTTTTTTTTTTTTATAGGTCCTAGCCACTGAAATCTCAGGAAATTAGGTGGCAGGACCTGCCAGAGTAAAATCTAAAACTCGTATACCTGGTAACCTCAGGGTTAAGTGTGGGCAATGTTGGGCCCAGTGGCTAATAGGCCAGAAGAACAATGGTACATGACATTACACACCACAAGATCCATACACTTTTAAATCTCTGGCCTTTATAGCATACTGTATCACATGACAATGTAAACTATGCAGAGATGGAGGGAAACTCCTGGTGCCGTTTGACCCTAAACACACTTTACACTTATTCCAAGTTGTGTGTGTAAAAGGCCATTTAATGAATTATCAATCATATACCTACATTTTTTGGACCACCCTATACATCAACTTACCTCAGCCAGAAAGAGGAAAAACTGACACATTAGTCCAATACAATTTTACTCAAAACTTTAGTGTACTCATCTCTTTCAATTTACATTTTTTCGTACAAGATTGGTGAGGGGAATGAAGGGATCTTCTTACCAAGAGAGGCTTAAGTTCTGCAAATTGCAGTGGCTGGAGACTAGGCACCTGCGCAGTGATCTGATTGAGGTGTATAAGGCCTTGAATGGGTTCAGCACGCTGAATTCTGATGTGATCCTTCCACTTGTTCAGATTATGAACCTAAGGGGACATAAATTCAAATTAAGAAAAGACAGATGTAGAATAGATGTGCGGAAATTTGCCTTTAGCCAGTGGGTGGTTAATTGCTGGAACAAACTTCCATCTGTCATTGTGGAAGTTGATAGGTTGAATAAATTTAAGGAGGAACTGGACAGGCATTTGGAGGGAATGGTGTGATTTTTTTTTTTTTTTTTTTGGCTGATGCTGCATAAGCTCATACACTTGCTTTCTTGCATCACATGCCACTACTACTACTACATTTCTGTTAACACATACTATTTCATTATACTGCTAAATACTAACAGAAAGAAAGAGTGACAGATACAGAAGTACAGATAAGAATCCTGAAAATGCTGAATTTACAAACTGTTCACTTTTAACACTTGTTGACTTGTTGGATAGAATATAAGTTCTGCATATATATATATATATATTTTTTTTTTTTCATACTTACGTTTGTGTATGCTGTTTCCACAATATGGGAATCTTTAGTTACGTGACTATCAAGGTGAATTAATCCAAGAAAATTTAGACAGAGAGGTGGAGTTAAGCGACACAACAACCTATATATATATATAAAAAAAAAAAAAACAAGTATGAACTAAAAAGAAAGTTGAGTATGTGTAAAATACAGTGCCAAAGAGTAGCAGTTAAAGGCTATAACGAAATGCTAGTTTCTAATCTGTTTGCTTAATCAACCAGCTTAAAATCCTTTAAATTTAATGCTCAGATATAATTTACAGAAGTAAAAATATATATCAGTTTTGGACATTTACATTTCTAGCATACACATTCATTAACAACAAAATGACCCAAGTTATCTCTTTCACTTTGCTTATCAATAAGCTTGTTCCAACAGCAAATACTGTCAACATCTTTACTGTTAACTGTGCAGTGCTTAACAAAACGTTCACTGCTTCTAAAATATTCACCACCAACTTCTTAAAACCGATCTTTAGTGAGGACAGAGACAGCCTAGCAGACTTCAACTCTTGTCTTATTTCTTGCAACGACAACAAAAGAATCTTTTCACAAGGTAATTTTTATATCCAGAATAATCCAATCAACTAAATTTTCTTGCTGCTCACACAGCACATCTATAATTTCTCAATATTAAAATTAAATAAATAAAAAATAGCTTTTCACTATTGTTTCTGGGGTTATTTTTCTTCTCCACAACTATTAACCCTGCACAACTCCCAAATTCACGACTCCTCTATGGAATACTGTTCCAACACCTTTGGAGATACCTCAACATCTCTACAAATTTTAGATAAAAAAAATTATCTACTCTCATTAACTCACTTCATTTTTATTTCCTATCACATAGGATGTTCACTTCTGCTGAATGATTACACAGATTTTTTTGCACAGGCATTGTTCTTATGGAGCAACTAATGATGTTTCCTAATAAAAGTACTTAGAATGAATCATAAGTTGTTCATTTATTCTGATTGTGAAAGTGAGTTTCTTCCCATCATGAAAGCAAGTTTTCAGTCAGATCACAATGTTTAGCAAGTCATGGAAATAAGGCAGGAAGGAGTTCACAAAAGTATGAAGGAGAAAACACCCCTTCAGCTACTTCAGACATGATAGAAATTTGTGATGTTAAGTGCTGTACTATTTATCAGTAATCATTTGCTATTAGATTTAGGGATTTGTAGAGCAAGAAAAAAAGTTCAGTGTGGTAACTCAAGGTTTCCATTTTTCTAACTGAAAGTTAGATAAAGAAAACCTAAATTATTATACTGAAAATCAACAATTATTATAGTTTGCAAATGGAGATGACAACATTTTCTACTGCTGCTTAGTTCAAGGGAACTATTCATGTTTGAATTTTATTAATGCAAAGTCTGAAATTTTTAGACATCACAGTTTTCTACTAACAATATTTTACCATAATGGAGGGAATTTCTTTAGGTGGGTAAAGACAGTTCATTAGCTATTCCATGATGCACTCGTGCTAAAATTTGACCTCTTCTCATCAACAGATGGTGGGTCTAAAAACAAACTACTTATGTAAGCAGTTGGTACCATGAATTAAGTGGATGAAAAATATACAAAGAGAGAGAGAGAGATGCTAGCTGGTGACCTCGAACCCCCTACAAAATTTCTCTTGACCATACGAGTGTGTATGTACATACACAGAATAGTAATCACACAAATTGTATCACCCTCCAAAACTTAATATTTCCTTTAATAATTCCCCCTATAAGTAAAACTATGTCATTTTAAAGACACTTACATCATCCTGTAAGTGTGATATTGCATCATCATATTTATAAAAAACATCCACCTGCTGCTATCTGTCTTCACTCAATTAACTCCAAGGAAGAAAAGTGAAATTGTTGGCTTTTCTAGTTAAAATATAGTTGTTGAAGTTGGCTGTAACCAGTCAAGGTCAGGACTGGAGATGTTAGAAGAAAATCTGGAACTGGACTGAAGCGGAAAAATACTCAGCATAGGACACAGTTTTGAAGAGTCTAGGCCTGTATGACTACCATGCAAGTGATAGAACTGTTTGATGAAGATGTGTGATGAATGGTATGAAAACATCAACCTTCTACAAAGCCCTTATAGACAAAGTCCACGAGGAAAATATGGCTAATCTCTTCTAAAGAACATGCTAACTGGACAACTCTTAGTAATGGAAATCTGTAATATCCTTTGATGGATCCAATTTTACCTTCACGGATTAGATGGTATATGCTACACTTCGTGTAGATCTAACAAAGCATATCACCATGACTGTAATCAATCAACAGTAAAGTTTTGAGATGCACAATGAGCAAAGGAGTGGGCAGAATACATCTTGGAAATAGTACTCTTAATGGAGACTACTACACAAAACTTTTAAAGGAGACTTTTCTGCTCACCACCAGAGACCTCTTTCAAGGAACAACATTGTTTTCCATCATGACTCTGCAACTTGCCACACTGCAAGTAAGGTTAGTACAATGTTACATAATCATTTAATACCATTTCTAGTATACTAATTTGCTTCAAACACCAACTATTTTATCAATTTTTTTTAACCTTTAGGTGAAGAAGTCTGTGCAAGAATGGAATATCCAATCCTTTTATCATGGCCAGGAAATACGAGGGGTATTAAAAAGTTCATACCCTTACCTAGAAATAATAGCCCTAGAAAGGTGAAACTTCACAAGAACTTTAATCCTTTTCTATGTACTCTCCATGTATAATAACACATTTCTCCCATCTATGGATCAGTTGTTTAATGCCTTGATCATAGAAGCCACAATTTTTGCCTGAAACCACGATTCTACTTTCTGAGACAAATCGAAGTGCAATGGTTTCTTTATTTCTCAAAACAAGAAACAGACTGACGGTGTTAGGGTCAGGAGAATAGGGTGGTGTTGCAGTAGCACAAATCCAACAGTTGGCAGGAACACTGCATTTGTCATTGCTTCTGCAAAAGCGTCAGCAATCTTGGAACCCATTTTACGGAGACCTTAGACATGTGCAGATGGGCATGTAAAATGCTGTGGGTAAACCCATAACTAATTCCCATTGCATTTGCGATGAAATGAATTGTCACACGTCTGTCACTCAGCACCAGCTGCTCAACCTTTGCAACCATCTCACTGTCTGTGGATGTTGATAGCCTTCCTTCTCTTTGCTTGTCAAAAGCACTTGTATGACTGTACTGGAACTCCTGTTTCCACTTTTTTAGTGTCACAGGATGGATAATTCTGCCCATACACAGCTTATATTTCTTCATCAATTTCCTGAGCTTTCTTGCCTTGCAAACACAGGAACTTGATCACTCGGGTTTTGTCAATGATATATAGGAATTTTGCTAGCAGAAAAAAGGTGGTGATTGTCCCTCTGTATAAGGCAATGGTCAGGCCATGCCTTGAGTACTGCGTACAGGTCTGGAGGCCTCATTTTAGGAAGGATGTAGATTTGCTTGAGCGTGTACAGAGAAGAGCAACACGATTAGGCGCATTATAGCCATAGTAGCTTATGCGCCATTAAACGCCCATAACAACAACAACAGCAACACGATTGGTGAGGGGAATGAAGGGATCCTCTTACCAAGAGAGGCTTAAGTTCTGCAAATTGCAGTGGCTGGAGACTAGGCACCTGCGCGGTGATCTGATTGAGGTCTATAAGGCCTTGAATGGGTTGAGCACGCTGAATTCTGACGGGATCCTTCCACTTGTTCAGATTATGAACCTACGGGGACATAAGTTCAAATTAAGAAAGGACAGATGTAGAATAGATGTGCGGAAATTTGCCTTTAGCCAGCGGGTGGTTAATTGCTGGAACAAACTTCCATCTGTCGTTGTGGAAGTTGATAGGTTAAATAAATTTAAGGAGGAACTGGACAGGCATTTGGAGGGAATGGTGTGATTTTTTTTTTTTTTTTTTTTGGCTGATGCTGCATAAGCTCCTACACTTGCTTTCTTGCATCACGTGCCACTACTACTACTGCTGCTCAATACTCCACTTTGTCAACCACAGTGTCCTTCCTCCGATTCTGGGCTCCACCTCTGGTGTACAATCACCTATGGGAATGAAATTTTACATGTTAGTTACTGAATATGTACGCAACTTATATTAAAAATGGCATCTTCCTACTGATGTTTTATCTAGGTCAGGGTATGAACTTTTTGATACCCCCTTGTAGTTTTGATGTGAACAGGATTTAAAACTGTTTGAATGCTATGGGACAGAAGATTTCTGCTAAAAAGACATCAAGCAAGATAACATTGCAAGAAACCATTATTCATGTCTGGTATTGTGGACTAAGCAGAAAATATATCAAGAATCTGATACGCTCCATGTCAGACAAGTGCAAAGTAGTAATTAAAGCTCTTGGTCAGCCAACAAAACACTATTATCTGCTACAGAAGACCTAATGGTACTGTTTTCTGTTATATCTTTTTTTTCCCATATTATTACATAATGTTAGTTTCTGGTCACAATGAAAAGGCATTCATATGGCCTGCAATGTATTTCTGCAATTATTTGTAAATATGTCTAGATGGTATTTTCTTATCAATGAAATGCATAGTCATTTTACATCAGTGTAGAACAAACTTGAGGCTACAGGGACAACAATTCCAATTGTTTATGTAGCCACCACTGTATATACATATAATACAGTACCACAAATAAAATTCTAGAGCTCTGAATACAACGATGGTTTCTTAGTTTCTTACTGTTTTCCTGCATATAAAAAAATATTTGCTTCAGTTAATAATTGCATGAAAATTCAGTCATCACTTACATTCCACTAAAGATGAGACTGTATTCGTTGGTTTGATGATGGGGTGCCAAATAATAATAATTTAACACTCTTATCCTAAACACAGTGAAGTAGGCACAGACACAAAGATAAGCTATAGTCATGATTGATATCACCTATAAAGAGAAAAATTTACATCAACAAACAGTAGAAATCAATTGGCTTCAAAAAAATAAAATATGTCAATGGCAAAACTGTACTTTATACTTAGATATCTTTTTTAAATTGGTTGATCTGCTCATAGAACAAACTTCTGATTATTCATGTGGGATTATTCATATGCAATTTAATTTTTTTTTCATTTAGTTTACATTATTCAATTGATTTACTGAAGTTTAGTTTTATGTAATTGTATGAATCCTTGTGAATAAACATATGTACTCTCTCTCTCTCTCTCTCTCTCTCTCACCCCCACATCCTGTTAAATGCTTCCAAAAATCTGTGTTTGTGCTATTCTGTTACATGGAAGAAACCATGTTATGGTTTATTCAACATAACAGGCAAGTTCATGCCAGAATACATTGAAACAGCATTCCAGAATACTTTTTATAAATTAATAATAATAATAATAATAATTAGAGGTACTAAAAAGGGTTAAGAGCTGAAAGCCTCAGACTACGGGATTTGAATAAACCATGTTATGGTTTATTCAACATAACAGGCAAGTTCATGCCAGAATACATTGAAACAGCATTCCAGAATACTTTTTATAAATTAATAATAATAATAATAATTAGAGGTACTAAAAAGGGTTAAGAGCTGAAAGTCTCAGACTACGGGATTTACTAGACAAAAAAGTTAATGCAAAGCATCATTTTAGTTCATAGTAAATCACTGAAGCAGGTGAAACGACATTGTTTTTGTTACATCTCATATTGTGAACACCTTCACAATGAGTTGTCAGTTATTGCAGTACCTTGAATAAGCAATGCTTCCCCAGTAGAGAAGACTAACTTTACTTATGTTTGGCAGATACCACCACCCAGATGGTACAGTTTCAAAGCTTGTTAGCCTCTCATTGGTGGGTGGGGTAGTTACCCCAGTGATACAATGACTGACAATCCAGTTATGAAGTTTAACTTCACAATATGAGAGATGCCAGACAGTGTGCAATAGTAAAGTACTAAAAAGAGTTTATGGCAGAAAGACTCAGAGAAAGTTACTGGGGAAGTGTTGGTTATTTGAGGTAGTGTAAGTGTAAGTGTTTTCAGTGTCAAACGGCACCAGGGGTTTCCCCCATCTCCGCGTTGCTTTTATTGTGGGTGTACCAGTTCACTGGGAAGGCCAGAGATTTAAAAGTGTATGGATTATGGAAGTATGGTGTTTTGTACCGTTGTTCCTCTGGCCATTTAGCCGCTGGACCTCTTCTGAGGCCTAACGTTGCCCCACTTACGCCCCGTGGAGGCAGACCAGGTACCCGATAGTCTTTAGTTCACTCTGGCAGGTCCTGCCACCTAATTTCCTGAGATTTCAGTGGCTAGGACCTTTAAAAAAAAAAAAAAAAAAAAAATTTTTTTTTTTTACACATATATGTATAGATATATGTGTGATATCTCTCGATTGCGTAGGGTGATGTCGCTTGAATAAGGATAGACCGAAATATGGGCGTCAGTTAATTTGGATTCATTGAATTTATGTGTTTGGGGGAATTCGCTTGTGTAAAGATAGAGAAGGGGGAGAAAATGAAGACTGGGGGGTTAAAGGAGGAAGGATAAGGCCAATAGAGTAGGAGGCCTCAATTTGGTGTCAGCAGGGCATGCCCATGCCCTGCCAAAAGGAAGAATGGGGGTGGCGTGGAGGGGAGGAAACAGTATGACCGTCTCCTCCCCCCTGCCGGGGTGGGATAGAAAGGGCCGGACAAGGGAGCCGGCACAGGTCGCCAATATGGCGTGTGTGCAGCCTGGCTGCAGAGTGGTGGCTAAGCCAGCAGGTTCAGGACAGCATCACAACACTGGCCCCAGGAGGTACATACAGGGACAAGGTCTCTACCGACTTGTTCAGAGATCGGTTGAATGCCGGCGTTGGTCATGGGATCAAGGTCTCATCCAGTTTGGTCGTGGTCATGGTCCTTCTATTTCCATTTTGGGTGGTCATTCTTAGTATGTGGTCACTTTTGGGTGGTCATTCTTGGTATGTGGTCACTTTTGGGTGGTCATTCTTGGTATGTGGTCACTTTCACTGTTTGTTCTGTTATCTGGGCGTCGATGCAGTGTTGTCACTCCTGCATATGGTGATTGTCACATTCTAGGGTAGTTCGTTGGGTAAATTACATGCGCTGTCGGTCCAGTTGACAGGGTGTCCGTGTTTGATTGTGATGTTCGTGGGAGCAAAGTCCCGTCCGATATCGTGGTACTTTGAGCTTTCTGGTACAGTTGACAAAGTAATGGCACTCATGAGAGCAGAGTCCCGTCCGATGAGTTGTAGTTGTAGTCAGGTCCTGCATCAAGCCTGGGTCATTGCCCTTAGCCGGGTAAACAGCTCATGTGCAAAGCACGAGAGGGCCTTGTAGTGCTCCTCCTCATGTAATATAAGGTGCTCCCGTTCCTTCGGATTAAAGCGTATCTTTGTGATGAAATGACATCTGATGTCCTCAAAGAGGGGACAATCGTGCATTAGGTGTGACCATGTTTGGTTTTCTCCGCAGTGGCATAATGGGGAATCCCTGATGCCGAAAGTTGACAGCTTGGCATTAAAAGAGCCATGCCCTGTTAGAAGAAAGGTGGTGTAAAGCCCCGGTGAGAACCAGTTTGGCTGTTCGGGATACACTTGGGTAATGTCCGGGATGAACTTCCGGGTTATCTCACCTTTAGTTGAGTCCGCCCATCGGGACTGCCAGGTTTGTTGAAGATATTTGGTTAGTCGTTTCTTTTCTGCGTTGCTGTTGTTGGTCGGGTCTGTGGTGAAGCCAATGCAAGTTACACTGTTCCCTCTTGATAGTTGATATAGCATGCCACAGCGGACAATCTCCAGGTCCAAGGGTAGGAGCCCTACAAGGGCCTGCAGTGCGTGTGAGCTGACCGTGCAGCATGCTCTGGAGACAGTGAGTAAGATGCTGCGCTGTATCGTTTCTAGCTTTCTTTTATTGACTGCGGTGGTTGCTTTTTTAAACCAGATCCCTGCTGCATAGCTGATGGCTGGAATGAAGAAAGCCTTGTAAAAGAGGATCAGGGTTCTTTTCCTTAAGCTCCAATCCTTTCGCGAGACTCTTGCTATGAGGGCTGAGTAGTTTTTGATCTTTTTTTGTAGATATACGAGGTGTGGGGTGAATGAAAGATTTTTGTCAAGGATGATTCCTAGGTATTTTAATTCGGTGGTCAGTTTTATGGTTTTTCCTTCTATTTTTATTTGAGGTGGCCTCCTGATATCAAGGGAGCCTTTTAAAAGTATTGAGGATGTCTTATAAGGTGATATTCTTAAGTGATGATTTTTTGACCATTCTTGGAGGGTATCTATGGCCCTGTTTGCAATAGCCTCAAGTTGTGCACGATTGTCTGCCTCCAGCATCAGGACCAGGTCATCTGCGAAGGCTTGAGCATCTGCTCCATTTAGATCCTGGTTGAGGAAGCCGTCCAACACCAAGTTCCAGAAGAGAGGCCCCAGGACTGATCCCTGTGGGCATCCCCGGAACACCGGCCGGGTGAGTTGGCTATAGGGTGTAGATACTGAGATCCTTCTGTCCGAAAGATAGGTTTTGATGCATTGGTATAAGTTGCTGGGAATGTTTTCCTCCCGGAGTCTGCCGAGGACACTTGGCCACCAAAGTGAGTCAAATGCCCCGGCAAAGTCAATGGAGATAATAAGGAAGTATTTACTATTGCTGTGTGTAGCTGCATTTATTATACGTTCCAGGGCATCCACAGTGGAACATCCTCGTCGAAAGCCAAATTGCTTGGGAGAGGGGAGGCCTGCTTCTTGGTAGTGAGCTTGTATCCTGCTGTGTAGTAGGTGTTCATACAATTTACTTAGTACTGGCAGTAGGGCTATGGGTCTGTATGACTCCGGGAGTTCCTGTGGTTTCTTCGGGTTCTTCAGTATTAGTCTAATTCGTGCTGCTCTCCAATCATGGGGAAAATATCCTGCAGATAGGCAGTGGTTATATAAGTTTAATATAGTTGTTGGGATATATTCCACGGTCTTTTTTACAATTTCTGGCTCCAGGTAGTCTTCGCCGGGTGTTCGCTTATTTCTTATTTTTGCTGTTGCCAGATGGAGGTCTTCAAGTGTGAACGGGTCCTCCCGATGTGCTGGGCAGTAGTTAGTATTTTCCTCACAGAGCAGAAGTTGCTCAGGAGTGTGGTCTGAGGGCAGTTTCTGGAAGATGGTATTCAGAATATTGTCTATAGATTGGTGCCAGGATGTGGTATAGTGGCCATCGGGTGTCTTTGTTGAAGATATTACTTCTCCTTTTGGTAATTTATTAGTTGCCACTTTGTATACAACCCCCCAGGGGTCCTTATTCCCTGTTGTTGACACTAGTGTCTCCCATGAACATTTTTTCCGGGTTCTTATTAGGGCTGTGTATTTGTTTATGACCTCACGGTATTGTTGTCTGAGGACTTCTACCTCTGCCGCCGGCCAGGATCTTCTCGCTCGCTGGAAGCTTTTACGGCGTGTATTTACTTCATTCCGCAGTCTCTGAAGCTCAGGGCACCACCATGGGACTGAACCTGCAGATGGTTTCTTTCTTTTTATAGCTATGTTTGAAGCCTCTGTGATTAGACTTACTATAGCACGCTGGTGCTGGTCTGGGGTGAGGTTTGTGCTGTCGAATGCTTCAACAGAGTATGTCAGTGCCTCCCGAAATTGTTCCCAGTTTGCCTTGGCTATAGCAAATCTGTTGAGGATTGTTCTGGGTGTGGGTGGTCTATTGAGGGCACGGTGCATCTGGAAAGTTATTACTCTATGGTCAGAGGTTGTCCAGTCCTCTCTGACCTTCCATGAGGATATGTATCCTGCTGTGGAGAGAGTGGCTAGGCTTATGTCTATTGTTGCCTCCCAAAGAGTACTTGAGAAGGTCGGTAGATTATTTGGCTGATTCAATACTGTGAAGCTGCTGTTGGTCAGGAATTCTTCCAGGCGCTGTCCATTGGCAGTTCCTCGTCGATCAGGAGTTGTACTGTGCCAGGCTGGTGACCTGCAGTTTGCATCTGCACAGACGATTATTTTAGTATTAGGGAGCTCGTGGAGGACATTTTGCAGGTATTGGGTTGCAGGGAGAATATCTTCGCCGGGTCGGCAGTATAGCGATATGGCATAAAATTCTCCCAATGGAGAGATGATCTGGGCACAGGCAGCCCATTCGTTGCAAAAGTGGGTTATTTTAGTAACCGTGAGGTCAGGGTTGCAGACGACCAGGGCAGCCCAGGGGGTATTGCCGTTATGTTGTACAATTTTGTACGTGAGTGGGTATCCTCTCACCTCTTTCTTGTGTGTGTAGGGTTCCTGGAGGAAGAGGATGTCAAAGTTGTCCTCATCTACCTTTTTCTTTAGTTGCGCAGTGACTGCAATTGCCCGTTGTGCATTATGCTGTGCAAATTTCACTGTGTTAGAATCTTTATATTTACAAAGAGTTCCCATAATCTGTTCTTTGTCGTTGAGTGCTTTTGGCTTTTAAGTACACGGGACAGTTAGTGTCTCTGACAGAGTGGTCTGCTGGTAACTTTAGGGCTTTGCAGTTTGCGCACACTGGTGGAGCGGTTTTGTTTGGGCAGGAATTGTAATTGTGGCCTACTTCTGCGCAGTGCCCACAGGTTGGAGAAGTTTGCGGTTGAGTACACGTGTGTGTGGTGTGGCCAAATCGGCAGCATCTAAAACACTTTGGAACAGCCACGTGCTCTCTGAAGCGATGACTGCCCCAATCGATGTAGATTCTTGCCTGCTGCCTTAGTACTTTCCACGCTCTGGGAGCTAATTCTACCACCCAGTTAGTTGAGTTATTTCTGGGTTTTGTCTGATATCTGGGTGTTATCAGATTCGATGGGTCCGTATCCGGGAATGCTTGCTGCAGGTTTTTGCGATATATCTCACCTTGCAATTGTGTTGGGGATAGGTCATTTCCTGTATTAAAGATTACAATGCTTGGTCCTTTTTTCTTGGGAGTTTCTGCTTGTAGGCCCAGGGACGGCACTTTCGGATTTGCTATAATTTTGTTCACCTCCTCCTGTGTTTCTGTCTCGATGATGACGCCGACGTTGCGGGTCTTCCTTATCGATTTTATTCTGGTGTGTTTGAATTCATCGCTAAGGTTAGTAATTACAGTCTTCTTTACTTCTTCACTTGTGTGAAGAGTCTCGGTGTTTGTTGGCTTCAGTATGACCAGGTTGGGTCTTGGTAGTAGTGGTACTTTCTTTTTGCTGGGAACAGCAAGGGTTGGTGGTCGCTCCGTTGTCATTGTGGTCCTCAGCGCATGGGCATATGTGGGCGCGCGCTGTTGCATTTGGTTTGCCCCACATTCCATGTATGCCTGGAGCTTAGCATTGGCTCTCTCACTCTCGAGGTAAGTTTCCGTCAAGAGAGTGTCCAGCTTGTTCCACAGGTTCACGATTTGTGCCCTTAGCCCTGTGGTTACCCTGTTAGATTGCTCCTTAAATAATGTTTCCAAGGCAGCCTTGAGGAACAGAGACTTCTCATGAACTGTACCCCCTGGCAAGGAGGGATCCAGGGGAGCCTCCTGTGGCTTCTCCTCGCTGGTGTCCTTTTGGTTTTCTGTTATGTCTTTTGATTCAGTTTGGGAGCGCATCTCCCGCTCCAGATTAGGTGTTGGCTTTCTATACTTGCGTTTTCCTGTTAGCGGAGCCCCCGAATGGGGTTC
This sequence comes from Mastigoproctus giganteus, assembly GCF_048544385.1. Lineage (NCBI taxonomy): Eukaryota > Metazoa > Arthropoda > Arachnida > Uropygi > Thelyphonidae > Mastigoproctus > Mastigoproctus giganteus. The sequence goes on along the minus strand of NC_143578.1, from coordinate 226,813,685 downwards.
TGACGTCTCCTGTTGTTGGTCTATGACGACGGGGTCGTCATTTTGGCTCTGATGTGCGGCATCTGTGGGTTTTTTCAATTTCCCATCCATCTTTGCGAATTTCGGATTATCGAACTTTTACGGATAATCGGAGTTCATGAGGTCCCGCGTGAAAGAGCTCGTGGAGGTGAGCAAGAGGCCACCTTCCTCCCGTCTCTGTTTGAATTTAGAGCTGAATAGTCCTTCAGCGAAGATTTTGGGCTATCCCCCTCTGTCACTTGGGGTGGGGGGGAAACAGTCAGATGTGGAAATGCCCCTAGAAGAACGGGGTTAATTTCCTGTTGGGTAGTTTATATCGGCGAGGACGTTGGTAGTGTTATTTTGTTGAAGAGATCGTCGGAACAGAAGTAGCTTCTCTCCATGGTCAGTTTATGGTAGAGGAAGGGGGGGAAACAAAAATCATCGTTTCCAGTTGGAATTTCACTAAGTTGATAGGAGTTAGTTGAACTGTAGTGGTAGTGAGCTTCTTCCGTTATGACTAGAAGAGAAAGTATGCAGCAGTGGGTGGGAGTGGGGGAGAAATAGTCACTAACCCTGTTGCCAGTTGACCTTGCCAGGAGCTTAAGTGACGTGTTGCCTTAAGCAGAATATCACTGTGTTCGGCTGCGTTGAATGAACATTAAGCCCGATGTTGGTTTCGACTCTTAATTAACTGGAATATGAATGCTAAAAATTAAAATATGTTGGAGCTCTCTTTCAGCCCGATAAAAACACTGTTGGGGCACCCTCCCCAGTCAAGTGCACACTACCAACGTGGCCTCCGCTTTATAATCGGTGCCTCTCTATGGCCCTGCTGCCAGCCACATGGTGACCATTGTAGTCTGGCAAACAAAGGACACAGATAAAAACGCTGGTAATTTGCTAAATTCCCAAAAGTTTGCAAAATTGTCTCACCTAGGGAATCCTCAGATGAATGTCTTTCGACGGGATCACTTTTCTTGGCGAACTAAACACTTAAAACTCATATTTTAACACTAAAATCAGGAGCTCGTAAAAACGTGTCTACTCATAACGGCAGCCTATCGGTATTGTATTTGAGGTAGTGCAATAACAGGCAACTTGTTGTGAAGGTGTTCACACAATATGAGATGCCATTTCAACCTTGCATTATAGCCAAAGTAGCTTATGCGCCATCAAACCCCCCCCCCCATTTCACCTACTTTGGTAATTTACTATGAACTAAAATGATGCTTTGCACTAAACTGTCATCTAGTAAATTTCCCTTAGCCTGAGGCTTTCAACTCTAAACCATTTTTAGTACTTTACTATCGCACACCATCTGGCATATCTCATATTGCAAAGTTAAACTTCATATCTCGGTCGTGATTCATTGTATCACTGCAGTAACTACCCGCCCACCAATGAGAGGCCAACAAACTTTGAAACTGTGCCATCTGGGTGGTAGTATCTGCCAAGCATAAGAAACATTAGCTTCTCTACTGGGGAAGCATTGCTTATTTGAGGTAGTGCAATAAGCGACAACTAGTGAAGGCATTCACGATATGAGATGTAACAAAAACAATGCCATTTCACCTACTTCAATAATTTACTACAAACTAAAATGGTGCTTTGCACGAACTTGTTCACCTAATAATAATTAGAAGTTAAATGAAAATGAAAGACTGTTAAACCACATCAGTCTACACATAATATAGGTTGGCTATGTTTCAAGTTCTACTGATCTTCCATTTTCAGGTCTCTTGGGGAGGAGACAGCAGAGAGAAAGAAACAATTACAAAACAACTTGTGGTAACAGAAAGAAAGCAAAGTCATTATGTAAGCATAAAATTGATGTGATTTAATTAACAGCAAAAAGTTCAAAGAAGCTTAATACTTGGGAGTAATTGGTTTTTTTTTTTTTTTTGTTAGTTGTTGGCGCATCAGCTTCTGTGGCCATAATGCACCTCCCAAAGTTTTTGCATTTTATTCTGATCCAAGTCCGAGGTGGGATTCGAACCTACAACCTCACGAGAATTAAATACATCCCTAACACCCAGGAACACCATCTCCTGGATACACCAGAAGAATTTGTGGCCTTTAGTTGTTTTGCCCAAGACATTTTCTCCAGAAGAAAACTACAAGTAGCCATCCACCATGGCCAACAGGAGTAATGAATCCAAATATGGACACTAAGGAATACGAGAAACTAAGGACGGGGATATCAACCAATGATTGATGACCAGTGGAATATGCCACCCAAAGTTGAGAACGGATGCCACCTGTTTAAGATAACAGAACCCACCTGATAGGGAAGTAATAAAAAAAAAAAAAAAAAAAGCTATCACACAATCAAAGAAGGATGCTGAACCAAAGAAAGAGGAACACAAGGATGGGGCTTGTCCCATGAGTGACAATGAAGAGAAACAGACGTATTGGAAACCTGAAGAGGGCACTCTAGCCCCCTTCACCTATAATTCCTAACTCCCAGGGAGGAGGGGACGGCCACACCATCCCCCCTTCTCCCCTTCTCATCATCCCCTGTTTCCTCTCTGGTGGGGCATGGGCATGCCCCACTGAAACTGGGGCCGCCTTCTCTATTGGCTCCATACTTCTGCCTTTTCCCCCCAGTCTTCTGCCTCCCCCTCTATCTTCACGCTAGCGAAAGTACCACACATCAAAACCACCATACGCCCAGCATTCGGCCTAAAAAAATTAAAGCGATAACATCCACACGTCAATGCAAATAATAAAAATCACTTTATTTTATTTTCTTGATGACCATTGGAATATGCCACCCAAAGTTTTTTTTTTTTTTTTGTCCTAGCCGCCGAAATCTCATGAAACTAAGCGGCAGGACCTGCCAGAGTAAGCTAAGTCTACTGAGTTCCTGGCCTGCCTCCACGGGGCGTAAGTGGGGCAACGTTGGATCCCAACAGGGGTCCAGCATCTAAATGGCCAGAAGAACAACAGTACACAACATTACACGATCCAAGATCCATACACTTTTAAATCTCTGGCATTTACAGTGTACTGTAATACACCACAACGTAAACTACGTGGAGATGGGGGAAACCCCTGGTGCCGCTTGACCCTAAAAACAAACAAACAAAAAAAAAACCTCAGCAGGATTCGAACCCGCAACCTCAACCCCACCCACCAATTGGGCCATTTCCCAACCAGCTGGAAAACAGCACATCTCAAGCTCATCCTGAAAAACCCAACTAAACCACCTGAACAACCAAACTCTTACCATCCCATAGTGCTGCTATCAACACTAAGTAAATGTAGTATTCTCCTGGAGAGAATACTACATTGAAGAATACTCAGCCACTACAAAGAAGCTAACCTGGAGTCACCCAGACAATATGGGTTCAAACCCGGACTCTCCACCATTGAGGCAATTTGGAACCTCCTAGAAAGTGCAGCACAATGTAACGAAAAGTACTTCCTAGTAATTGCGGTCGACTTCGCCGGGGTGTTCAACACCCTCTGGTGGCCGAGCGTCCTGGGCAGACTCCGCAAGGCAAAAATCCCCATGAATTTATATAAATATGATTACAATTCTATCGGAGAGGTAGGATCTAATTGCATTAGGTCCTACCTCTCTGATAGAAAATCAGGGTAATGGCACCATTCCGGAGCCTGACAAGATCAGTCCGCAGGGATCTGTCCTGGGGCCGCTCTTGTGGAACATTGTTTTTGATGAATTCCTGGCACTTGACTTGGGTGATGTCAACACACAAGCTTTCGTGGATGATCTTGTCCTAACGGTGGCAGCAAGCTCTAGATCACGGTTAGAAGCCCGTGCGAACCATGCACTGCAAGTACTCCAGGCCTGGGCAAACCTGCATACACTGGAGATTTCCCCGACCAAAACAAACTCAATTCTACTGAGAAGAACACTCAACATCAGATGGCCGCCCCAGATAAAAGTAAGGGGAAGCACAATCAAACTA